>NC_091980.1:152381129-152504227 GCF_044704955.1 Pristiophorus japonicus | reverse complement strand
AACTGGTTGCTCTCCATTCTCCCGTCCTGTGACAGTTGGAACTGGTGCTCTCCACTCTCCTGTCCTGTGACAGTTGGAACTGGTGCTCTCCACTCTCTCTCCTGTGACAGTTGGAACTGGTGCTCTCCACTCTCCCGTCCTGTGACAGTTTGAACTGGTGCTCTCCACTCTCTCTCCTGTGACAGTTGGAACTGGTGCTCTCCACTCTCACTCCTGTGACCAGTTGGAACTGGTGCTCTCCACTCTCTCTCCTGTGACAGTGGGAACTGGTGCTCTCCACTCTCTGTCCTGTGACAGTGGGAACTGGTGCTCTCCACTCTCTGTCCTGTGACAGTTGGAACTGGTGCTCTCACTCTATGTCCTGTGACAGTTGGAACTGGTGCTCTCACACTCTCCCGTCCTGTGACAGTTGGAACTGGTGCTCTCCATTCTCCCGTCCTGTGACAGTTGGAACTGGTGCTCTCCACTCTCCTGTCCTGTGACAGTTGGAACTGGTGCTCTCCACTCTCTCTCCTGTGACAGTTGGAACTGGTGCTCTCCACTCTCCCGTCCTGTGACAGTTTGAACTGGTGCTCTCCACTCTCTCTCCTGTGACAGTTGGAACTGGTGCTCTCCACTCTCTGTCCTGTGACAGTTGGAACTGGTGCTCTCCACTCTCCCGTCCTGTGACAGTTTGAACTGGTGCTCTCCACTCTCTCTCCTGTGACAGTTGGAACTGGTGCTCTCCACTCTCACTCCTGTGACAGTTGGAACTGGTGCTCTCCACTCTCTCTCCTGTGACAGTGGAACTGGTGCTCTCACTCTCTCTTCCTGTGACAGTTTGAACTGGTGCTCCCCACTCTCTCTCCTGTGACAGTTGGAACTGGTGCTCTCCACTCTCACTCCTGTGACAGTTGAACTGGTGCTCTCACTCTCCCGTCCTGTGACAGTTGGAACTGGTGCTCTCCACTCTCTGTCCTGTGACAGTGGGAACTGGTGCTCTCCACTCTCTGTCCTGTGACAGTGGAACTGGTGCTCTCCACTCTCCCGTCCCTGTGACAGTTGGAACTGGTGCTCTCCACTCTCCCGTCCTGTGACAGTTGGAACTGGTGCTCTCCACTCTCTGTCCTGTGACAGTTGGAACTGGTGCTCTCCACTCTCCATCCTGTGACAGTTGGAACTGGTGCTCTCCACTCTCCTCCTGTGACAGTTGGAACTGGTGCTCTCCACTCTCTGTCCTGTGACAGTTGGAACTGGTGCTCTCCACTCTCAATCCTGTGACAGTTGGAACTGGTGCTCTCCACTCTCCTGTCCTGTGACAGTTGGAACTGGTGCTCTCCACTCTCCATCCTGTGACAGTTGGAACTGGTGCTCTCCACTCTCCCATCCTGTGACAGTGGGAACTGGTGCTCTCCACTCTCCCATCCTGTGACAGTTGGAACTGGTGCTCTCCACTCTCCCGTCCTGTGACAGTTGGAACTGGTGCTCTCCACTCTCTGTCCTGTGACAGTTGGAACTAGTGCTCTCCACTCTCTCTCCTGTGACAGTTAGAACTGGTGCTCTCCACTCTCTGTCCTGTGACAGTTGGAACTGGTGCTCTCCACTCTCCCATCCTGTGACAGTTGGAACTGGTGCTCTCCACTCTCTGTCCTGTGACAGTTGGAACTGGTGCTCTCCAATCTCCCGTCCCTGTGACAGTTGGAACTGGTGCTCTCCACTCTCCTGTCCTGTGACAGTTGGAACTGGTGCTCTCCACTCTCCCGTCCTGTGACAGTTGGAACTGGTGCTCTCCACTCTCCCGTCCTGTGACAGTTGGAACTGGTGCTCTCTCCACTCTCTGTCCTGTGACAGTTGGAACTGGTGCTCTCCACTCTCCCGTCCTGTGACAGTTTGGAACTGGTGCTCTCCACTCTCTGTCCTGTGACAGTTGGAACTGGTGCTCTCCACTCTCTGTCCTGTGACAGTTGGAACTGGTGCTCTCCACTCTCTGTCCTGTGACAGTTGGAACTGGTGCTCTCCACTCTCCTGTCCTGTGACAGTTGGAACTGGTGCTCTCCACTCTCCTGTCCTGTGACAGTTGGAACTGGTGCTCTCCACTCTCTGTCCTGTGACAGTTGGAACTGGTGCTCTCCACTCTCCTGTCCTGTGACAGTTGGAACTGGTGCTCTCCACTCTCCTGTCCTGTGACAGTTTGGAACTGGTGCTCTCCACTCTCCCGTCCTGTGACAGTTGGAACTGGTGCTCTCCACTCTCTGTCCTGTGACAGTTGGAACTGGTGCTCTCCACTCTCTGTCCTGTGACAGTTTGAACTGGTGCTCTCCACTCTCTGTCCTGTGACAGTTTGAACTGGTGCTCTCCACTCTCTGTCCTGTGACAGTTGGAACTGGTGCTCTCCACTCTCTGTCCTGTGACAGTTGGAACTGGTGCTCTCCACTCTCCTGTCCTGTGACAGTTGGAACTGGTGCTCTCCACTTCTCCCGTCCTGTGACAGTTGGAACTGGTGCTCTCCACTCTCGTCCTGTGACAGTTGGAACTGGTGCTCTCCACTCTCTCTCCTGTGACAGTTGGAACTGGTGCTCTCCACTCTCTGTCCTGTGACAGTTTGGAACTGGTGCTCTCCACTCTCTGTCCTGTGACAGTTTGAACTGGTGCTCTCCACTCTCTGTCCTGTGACAGTTGGAACTGGTGCTCTCCACTCTCTGTCCTGTGACAGTTGGAACTGGTGCTCTCCACTCTCCTGTCCTGTGACAGTTTGAACTGGTGCTCTCCATTCTCCCGTCCTGTGACAGTTGAACTGGTGCTCTCCACTCTCTCTCCTGTGACAGTTGGAACTGGTGCTCTCCACTCTCTGTCCTGTGACAGTTGGAACTGGTGCTCTCCACTCTCTCTCCTGTGACAGTGGGAACTGGTGCTCTCCACTCTCTGTCCTGTGACAGTTGGAACTGGTGCTCTCCTCTCTCTGTCCTGTGACAGTTGGAACTGGTGCTCTCCACTCTCTGTCCTGTGACAGTTGGAACTGGTGCTCTCCACTCTCCCGTCCTGTGACAGTTGGAACTGGTGCTCTCCACTCTCTGTCCTGTGACAGTTTGAACTGGTGCTCTCCACTCTCCGTCCTGTGACAGTTTGAACTGGTGCTCTCCACTCTCTCTCCTGTGACAGTTGGAACTGGTGCTCTCCACTCTCCCGTCCTGTGACAGTTGGAACTGGTGCTCCCCACTCTCTGTCCTGTGACAGTTGGAACTGGTGCTCTCCACTCTCTGTCCTGTGACAGTTGGAACTGGTGCTCTCCACTCTCTCTCCTGTGACAGTTGGAACTAGTGCTCTCCACTCTCTGTCCTGTGACAGTTGGAACTGGTGCTCTCCACTCTCCCGTCCTGTGACAGTTGGAACTGGTGCTCTCCACTCTCTGTCCTGTGACAGTTGGAACTGGTGCTCTCCACTCTCTGTCCTGTGACAGTTGGAACTGGTGCTCTCCACTCTCTGTCCTGTGACAGTTGGAACTGGTGCTCTCCACTCTCTGTCCTGTGACAGTTGGAACTGGTGCTCTCCACTCTCTGTCCTGTGACAGTGGGAACTGGTGCTCTCCACTCTCTGTCCTGTGACAGTTGGAACTGGTGCTCTCCACTCTCCCGTCCTGTGACAGTTTGAACTGGTGCTCTCCACTCTCTGTCCTGTGACAGTTGGAACTGGTGCTCTCACTCTCTGTCCTGTGACAGTGGGAACTGGTGCTCTCCACTCTCCCGTCCTGTGACAGTTTGAACTGGTGCTCTCCACTCTCTCTCCTGTGACAGTTTGAACTGGTGCTCTCCACTCTCTGTCCTGTGACAGTTGGAACTGGTGCTCTCCAATCTCTGTCCTGTGACAGTTTGAACTCGTGCTCTCCACTCTCTCTCCTGTGACAGTTTGAACTGTTGCTCTCCACTCTCCCGTCCTGTGACAGTTTGAACTGGTGCTCTCCACTCTCCCGTCCTGTGACAGTTTGAACTGTTGCTCTCCACTCTCCGTCCTGTGACAGTTGGAACTGGTGCTCTCCACTCTCTGTCCTGTGACAGTTGGAACTGGTGCTCTCCACTCTCTCTCCTGTGACAGTTGGAACTGGTGCTCTCCACTCTCCCGTCCTGTGACAGTTTGAACTGGTGCTCTCCATTCTCCCGTCCTGTGACAGTTGGAACTGGTGCTCCCCACTCTCCCGTCCTGTGACAGTTTGAACTGGTGCTCTCCATTCTCCCGTCCTGTGACAGTTTGAACTGGTGCTCTCCACTCTCACTCCTGTGACAGTTGGAACTGGTGCTCTCCACTCTCTTTCCTGTGACAGTTTGAACTGGTGCTTTCCACTCTCCGTCCTGTGACAGTTTGAACTGGTGCTCCCACTCTCTGTCCTGTGGCAGTTGGAACTGGTGCTCTCCACTCTCCTGTCCTGTGACAGTTGGAACTGGTGCTCTCCACTCTCTTTCCTGTGACAGTTTGAACTGGTGCTTTCCACTCTCCGTCCTGTGACAGTTAGAACTGGTGGCTCCCCACTCTCTGTCCTGTGGCAGTTGGAACTGGTGCTCTCCACTCTCCCGTCCTGTGACAGTTTGAACTGGTGCTCTCCACTCTCTGTCCTGTGACAGTTGGAACTGGTGCTCTCCACTCTCATTCCTGTGACAGTTGGAACTGGTGCTCTCCACTCTCTCTCCTGTGACAGTTTGAACTGGTCCTCCCCACTCTCACTCCTGTGACAGTTTGAACTGGTGCTCTCCATTCTCCCGTCCTGTGACAGTTGGAACTGGTGCTCTCCACTCTCTGTCCTGTGACAGTTGGAACTGGTGCTCTCCACTCTCCTGTCCTGTGACAGTTGGAACTGGTGCTCTCCACTCTCCCGTCCTGTGACAGTTGGAACTGGTGCTCTCCATTCTCCCGTCCTGTGACAGTTGGAACTGGTGCTCTCCACTCTCCCGTCCTGTGACAGTTAGAACTGGTGCTCCCCACTCTCCCGTCCTGTGACAGTTGGAACTGGTGCTCTCCACTCTCTCTCCTGTGACAGTTGGAACTGGTGCTCTCCACTCTCCCCGTCCTGTGACAGTTTGAACTGGTGCTCTCCACTCTCTCTCCTGTGACAGTTGGAACTGGTGCTCTCCACTCTCACTCCTGTGACAGTGGGAACTGGTGCTCTCCACTCTCTCTCCTGTGACAGTTTGAACTGGTGCTCCCCACTCTCTCTCCTGTGACAGTTGGAACTGGTGCTCTCCACTCTCACTCCTGTGACAGTTTGAACTGGTGCTCTCCACTCTCCCGTCCTGTGACAGTTGGAACTGGTGCTCTCCACTCTCTGTCCTGTGACAGTTTGAACTGGTGCTCCCCACTCTCCCGTCCTGTGACAGTTGGTACTGGTGCTCTCCACTCTCTGTCCTGTGACAGTTGGAACTGGTGCTCTCCACTCTCTCTCCTGTGACAGTTGGAACTGGTGCTCTCCACTCTCCCGTCCTGTGACAGTTGGAACTGGTGCTCTCCACTCTCCCGTCCTGTGACAGTTGGAACTGGTGCTCTCCACTCTCCCGTCCTGTGACAGTTGGAACTGGTGCTCTCCACTCTCTGTCCTGTGACAGTTGGAACTGGTGCTCTCCACTCTCTGTCCTGTGACAGTTTGAACTGGTACTCTCCACTCTCCCGTCCTGTGACAGTTTGAACTGGTACTCTCCACTCTCCCATCCTGTGACAGTTTGAACTGGTGCTCTCCACTCTCTCTCCTGTGACAGTTGGAACTGGTGCTCTCCACTCTCCCGTCCTGTGACAGTTGGAACTGGTGCTCTCCACTCTCACTCTCCTGTGACAGTTGGAACTGGTGCTCTCCACTCTCTGTCCTGTGACAGTTGGAACTGGTGCTCTCCACTCTCTGTCCTGTGACAGTTGGAACTGGTGCTCTCCACTCTCTGTCCTGTGACAGTTGGAACTGGTGCTCTCCACTCTCTGTCCTGTGACAGTTTGAACTGGTGCTCTCCACTCTCTGTCCTGTGACAGTTGGAACTGGTGCTCTCCACTCTCTGTCCTGTGACAGTTGGAACTGGTGCTCTCCACTCTCTGTCCTGTGACAGTTGGAACAGGTGCTCCCCACTCTCCGTCCTGTGACAGTTGGAACTGGTGCTCTCCACTCTCTGTCCTGTGACAGTGGGAACTGGTGCTCTCCACTCTCTCTCCTGTGACAGTTGGAACTGGTGCTCTCCACTCTCCCGTCCTGTGACAGTTGGAACTGATGCTCTCCACTCTCTCTCCTGTGACAGTTGGAACTGGTGCTCTCCACTCTCCTGTCCTGTGACAGTTTGAACTGGTGCTCTCCACTCTCCCGTCCTGTGACAGTTTGAACTGGTGCTCTCCACTCTCCCGTCCTGTGACAGTTGGAACTGGTGCTCTCCACTCTCCCGTCCTGTGACAGTGGGAACTGGTGCTCTCCACTCTCTGTCCTGTGACAGTGGGAACTGGTGCTCTCCACTCTCTGTCCTGTGACAGTTGGAACTGGTGCTCTCCACTCTCCCGTCCTGTGACAGTTGGAACTGGTGCTCTCCACTCTCCCGTCCTGTGACAGTTGGGAACTGGTGCTCTCCACTCTCCCGTCCTGTGACAGTTGGAACTGGTGCTCTCCACTCTCCAGTCCTGTGACAGTTTGAACTGGTGCTCTCCACTCTCTCTCCTGTGACAGTGGGAACTGGTGCTCTCCACTCTCCGTCCTGTGACAGTTGGAACTGGTGCTCTCCACTCTCTGTCCCTGTGACAGTTGGAACTGGTGCTCTCCACTCTCTGTCCTGTGACAGTTGGAACTGGTGCTCTCCACTCTCCCATCCTGTGACAGTTGGAACTGGTGCTCTCCACTCTCCTGTCCTGTGACAGTTGGAACTGGTGCTCTCCACTCTCCCATCCTGTGACAGTTGGAACTGGTGCTCTCCACTCTCCCGTCCTGTGACAGTTGGAACTGGTGCTCTCCACTCTCCGTCCTGTGACAGTTGGAACTGGTGCTCTCCACTCTCCCGTCCTGTGACAGTTGGAACTGGTGCTCTCCACTCTCCGTCCTGTGACAGTTGGAACTGGTGCTCTCCACTCTCCCGTCCTGTGACAGTTTGAACTGGTGCTCGCCACTCTCTGTCCTGTGACAGTTGGAACTGGTGCTCTCCACTCTCCGTCCTGTGACAGTTGGAACTGGTGCTCTCCACTCTCCCGTCCTGTGACAGTTTGAACTGGTGCTCTCCACTCTCCCGTCCTGTGACAGTTGGAACTGGTGCTCTCCACTCTCTGTCCTGTGACAGTTTGAACTGGTGCTCGCCACTCTCTGTCCTGTGACAGTTGGAACTGGTGCTCTCCACTCTCCCGTCCTGTGACAGTTTGAACTGGTGCTCTCCACTCTCCCGTCCTGTGACAGTGGGAACTGTTGCTCTCCACTCTCTGTCCTGTGACAGTTTGAACTGGTGCTCGCCACTCTCTGTCCTGTGACAGTTGGAACTGGTGCTCTCCACTCTCCCGTCCTGTGACAGTTGGAACTGGTGCTCTCCACTCTCCCGTCCTGTGACAGTTTGAACTGGTGCTCTCCACTCTCCCGTCCTGTGACAGTTGGAACTGGTGCTCTCCACTCTCCCGTCCTGTGACAGTTTGAACTGGTGCTCTCCACTCTCCCGTCCTGTGACAGTGGGAACTGTTGCTCTCCACTCTCTGTCCTGTGACAGTTTGAACTGGTGCTCTCCACTCTCCCGTCCTGTGACAGTTTGAACTGGTGCTCTCCACTCTCCCGTCCTGTGACAGTTGGAACTGGTGCTCTCCACTCTCCCGTCCTGTGACAGTTTGAACTGGTGCTCTCCACTCTCCCGTCCTGTGACAGTGGGAACTGTTGCTCTCCACTCTCTGTCCTGTGACAGTTTGAACTGGTGCTCTCCACTCTCCTGTCCTGTGACAGTTGGAACTGGTGCTCTCCACTCTCCCGTCCTGTGACAGTTGGAACTGGTGCTCTCCACTCTCCCGTCCTGTGACAGTTGGAACTGGTGCTCTCCACTCTCTCTCCTGTGACAGTGGGAACTGGTGCTCTCCACTCTCTGTCCTGTGACAGTTGAAACTGGTGCTCTCCACTCTCTCTCCTGTGACAGTTGGAACTGGTGCTCTCCACTCTCTGTCCTGTGACAGTTGGAACTGGTGCTCTCCACTCTCCCGTCCTGTGACAGTTGGAACTGGTGCTCTCCACTCTCTGTCCTGTGACAGTTGGAACTGGTGCTCTCCACTCTCTGTACTGTGACAGTTGGAACTGGTGCTCTCCACTCTCCCGTCCTGTGACAGTTGGAACTGGTGCTCTCCACTCTCTGTCCTGTGACAGTTGGAACTGGTGCTCTCCACTCTCCCGTCCTGTGACAGTTGGAACTGGTGCTCTCCACTCTCTGTCCTGTGACAGTTGGAACTGGTGCTCTCCACTCTCTGTCCTGCGACAGTTGGAACTGGTGCTCTCCACTCTCTCTCCTGTGACAGTTTGAACTGGTGCTCTCCACTCTCTCTCCTGTGACAGTTTGAACTAGTGCTCTCCACTCTCTCTCCTGTGACAGTTGGAACTGGTGCTCTCCACTCTCCCGTCCTGTGACAGTTGGAACTGGTGCTCTCCACTCACTCTCCTGTGACAGTTGGAACTGGTGCTCTCCACTCTCCCGTCCTGTGACAGTTTGAACTGGTGCTCTCCACTCTCCCGTCCTGTGACAGTTTGAACTGGTGCTCTCCACTCTCTGTCCTGTGACAGTTGGAACTGGTGCTTTCCACTCTCCCGTCCTGTGACAGTTGGAACTGGTGCTCTCCACTCTCCCGTCCTGTGACAGTTTGAACTGGTGCTCTCCACTCTCTGTCCTGTGACAGTTGGAACTGGTGCTCTCCACTCTCCCGTCCTGTGACAGTTGGAACTGGTGCTCTCCACTCTCCCGTCCTGTGACAGTTGGAACTGGTGCTCTCCACTCTCTGTCCTGTGACAGTTGGAACTGGTGCTCTCCACTCTTTGTCCTGTGACAGTTGGAACTGATGCTCTCCACTCTCTGTCCTGTGACAGTGGGAACTGGTGCTCTCCACTCTTTGTCCTGTGACAGTTGGAACTGATGCTCTCCACTCTCTCTCCTGTGACAGTTGGAACTGGTGCTCTCCACTCTCTGTCCTGTGACAGTTGGAACTGGTGCTCTCCACTCTTTGTCCTGTGACAGTTGGAACTGGTGCTCTCCACTCTCTCGTCCTGTGACAGTTGGAACTGGTGCTTTCCACTCTCCCGTCCTGTGACAGTTGGAACTGGTGCTCTCCACTCTCCCGTCCTGTGACAGTTTGAACTGGTGCTCTCCACTCTCTGTCCTGTGACAGTTGGAACTGGTGCTCTCCACTCTCCCGTCCTGTGACAGTTGGAACTGGTGCTCTCCACTCTCCCGTCCTGTGACAGTTGGAACTGGTGCTCTCCACTCTCTGTCCTGTGACAGTTGGAACTGGTGCTCTCCACTCTTTGTCCTGTGACAGTTGGAACTGATGCTCTCCACTCTCTGTCCTGTGACAGTGGGAACTGGTGCTCTCCACTCTTTGTCCTGTGACAGTTGGAACTGATGCTCTCCACTCTCTCTCCTGTGACAGTTGGAACTGGTGCTCTCCACTCTCTGTCCTGTGACAGTTGGAACTGGTGCTCTCCACTCTTTGTCCTGTGACAGTTGGAACTGGTGCTCTCCACTCTCTCTCCTGTGACAGTTGGAACTGGTGCTCTCCACTCTCCCGTCCTGTGACAGTTTGAACTGGTGCTCTCCATTCTCCCGTCCTGTGACAGTTGGAACTGGTGCTCCCCACTCTCCCGTCCTGTGACAGTTGAAACTGGTGCTCTCCACTCTCTGTCCTGTGACAGTTGGAACTGGTGCTCTCCACTCTCTCTCCTGTGACAGTTTGAACTGGTGCTCTCCACTCTCTCTCCTGTGACAGTTTGAACTAGTGCTCTCCACTCTCTCTCCTGTGACAGTTGGAACTGGTGCTCTCCACTCTCCCGTCCTGTGACAGTTGGAACTGGTGCTCTCCACTCACTCTCCTGTGACAGTTGGAACTGGTGCTCTCCACTCTCCCGTCCTGTGACAGTTTGAACTGGTGCTCTCCACTCTCCCGTCCTGTGACAGTTTGAACTGGTGCTCTCCACTCTCTGTCCTGTGACAGTTGGAACTGGTGCTTTCCACTCTCCCGTCCTGTGACAGTTGGAACTGGTGCTCTCCACTCTCCCGTCCTGTGACAGTTTGAACTGGTGCTCTCCACTCTCTGTCCTGTGACAGTTGGAACTGGTGCTCTCCACTCTCCCGTCCTGTGACAGTTGGAACTGGTGCTCTCCACTCTCCCGTCCTGTGACAGTTGGAACTGGTGCTCTCCACTCTCTGTCCTGTGACAGTTGGAACTGGTGCTCTCCACTCTTTGTCCTGTGACAGTTGGAACTGATGCTCTCCACTCTCTGTCCTGTGACAGTGGGAACTGGTGCTCTCCACTCTTTGTCCTGTGACAGTTGGAACTGATGCTCTCCACTCTCTCTCCTGTGACAGTTGGAACTGGTGCTCTCCACTCTCTGTCCTGTGACAGTTGGAACTGGTGCTCTCCACTCTTTGTCCTGTGACAGTTGGAACTGGTGCTCTCCACTCTCTCGTCCTGTGACAGTTGGAACTGGTGCTTTCCACTCTCCCGTCCTGTGACAGTTGGAACTGGTGCTCTCCACTCTCCCGTCCTGTGACAGTTTGAACTGGTGCTCTCCACTCTCTGTCCTGTGACAGTTGGAACTGGTGCTCTCCACTCTCCCGTCCTGTGACAGTTGGAACTGGTGCTCTCCACTCTCCCGTCCTGTGACAGTTGGAACTGGTGCTCTCCACTCTCTGTCCTGTGACAGTTGGAACTGGTGCTCTCCACTCTTTGTCCTGTGACAGTTGGAACTGATGCTCTCCACTCTCTGTCCTGTGACAGTGGGAACTGGTGCTCTCCACTCTTTGTCCTGTGACAGTTGGAACTGATGCTCTCCACTCTCTCTCCTGTGACAGTTGGAACTGGTGCTCTCCACTCTCTGTCCTGTGACAGTTGGAACTGGTGCTCTCCACTCTTTGTCCTGTGACAGTTGGAACTGGTGCTCTCCACTCTCTCTCCTGTGACAGTTGGAACTGGTGCTCTCCACTCTCCCGTCCTGTGACAGTTTGAACTGGTGCTCTCCATTCTCCCGTCCTGTGACAGTTGGAACTGGTGCTCCCCACTCTCCCGTCCTGTGACAGTTTGAACTGGTGCTCTCCATTCTCCCGTCCTGTGACAGTTTGAACTGGTGCTCTCCACTCTCACTCCTGTGACAGTTGGAACTGGTGCTCTCCACTCTCTTTCCTGTGACAGTTTGAACTGGTGCTTTCCACTCTCCGTCCTGTGACAGTTTGAACTGGTGCTCCCCACTCTCTGTCCTGTGGCAGTTGGAACTGGTGCTCTCCACTCTCCCGTCCTGTGACAGTTGGAACTGGTGCTCTCCACTCTCTTTCCTGTGACAGTTGGAACTGGTGCTCTCCACTCTCACTCCTGTGACAGTTGGAACTGGTGCTCTCCACTCTCTCTCCTGTGACAGTTTGAACTGGTCCTCCCCACTCTCACTCCTGTGACAGTTTGAACTGGTGCTCTCCATTCTCCCGTCCTGTGACAGTTGGAACTGGTGCTCTCCACTCTCTGTCTGTGACAGTTGGAACTGGTGCTCTCCACTCTCCCGTCCTGTGACAGTTGGAACTGGTGCTCTCCATTCTCCCGTCCTGTGACAGTTGGAACTGGTGCTCTCCACTCTCCCGTCCTGTGACAGTTGGAACTGGTGCTCTCCACTCTCTCTCCTGTGACAGTTGGAACTGGTGCTCTCCATTCTCCCGTCCTGTGACAGTTGGAACTGGTGCTCTCCATTCTCCCGTCCTGTGACAGTTGGAACTGGTGCTCTCCACTCTCCCGTCCTGTGACAGTTGGAACTGGTGCTCTCCATTCTCCCGTCCTGTGACAGTTGGAACTGGTGCTCTCCACTCTCCCGTCCTGTGACAGTTGGAACTGGTGCTCTCCATTCTCCCGTCCTGTGACAGTTGGAACTGGTGCTCTCCATTCTCCCGTCCTGTGACAGTTGGAACTGGTGCTCTCCACTCTCCTGTCCTGTGACAGTTGGAACTGGTGCTCTCCACTCTCCTGTCCTGTGACAGTTGGAACTGGTGCTCTCCACTCTCTCTCCTGTGACAGTTGGAACTGGTGCTCTCCACTCTCCCGTCCTGTGACAGTTTGAACTGGTGCTCTCCACTCTCTCTCCTGTGACAGTTGGAACTGGTGCTCTCCACTCTCACTCCTGTGACAGTGGGAACTGGTGCTCTCCACTCTCTCTCCTGTGACAGTTTGAACTGGTGCTCCCCACTCTCTCTCCTGTGACAGTTGGAACTGGTGCTCTCCACTCTCACTCCTGTGACAGTTTGAACTGGTGCTCTCCACTCTCCCGTCCTGTGACAGTTGGAACTGGTGCTCTCCACTCTCTGTCCTGTGACAGTTTGAACTGGTGCTCTCCACTCTCCCGTCCTGTGACAGTTGGAACTGGTGCTCTCCACTCTCTGTCCTGTGACAGTTTGAACTGGTGCTCCCCACTCTCCCGTCCTGTGACAGTTGGTACTGGTGCTCTCCACTCTCTGTCCTGTGACAGTTGGAACTGGTGCTCTCCACTCTCTGTCCTGTGACAGTTGGAACTGGTGCTCTCCACTCTCTGTCCTGTGACAGTTGGAACTGGTGCTCTCCACTCTCTGTCCTGTGACAGTTGGAACTGGTGCTCTCCACTCTCCCGTCCTGTGACAGTTGGAACTGGTGCTCTCCACTCTCCCGTCCTGTGACAGTTGGAACTGGTGCTCTCCACTCTCCCGTCCTGTGACAGTTGGAACTGGTGCTCTCCACTCTCTGTCCTGTGACAGTGGGAACTGGTGCTCTCCACTCTCCCGTCCTGTGACAGTTTGAACTGGTGCTCTCCACTCTCCCGTCCTGTGACAGTTGGAACTGGTGCTCTCCACTCTCCCGTCCTGTGACAGTGGGAACTGGTGCTCTCCACTCTCCCGTCCTGTGACAGTTGGAACTGGTGCTCTCCACTCTCCCGTCCTGTGACAGTTGGAACTGGTGCTCTCCACTCTCCCGTCCTGTGACAGTTGGAACTGGTGCTCTCCACTCTCCCGTCCTGTGACAGTTTGAACTGGTGCTCTCCACTCTCCCGTCCTGTGACAGTTGGAACTGGTGCTCTCCACTCTCCCGTCCTGTGACAGTTGGGACTGGTGCTCTCCACTCTCCCGTCCTGTGACAGTTTGAACTGGTGCTCTCCACTCTCTGTCCTGTGACAGTTGGAACTGGTGCTCTCCACTCTCCCGTCCTGTGACAGTTGGAACTGGTGCTCTCCACTCTCCCGTCCTGTGACAGTTTGAACTGGTGCTCTCCACTCTCCCGTCCTGTGACAGTTGGAACTGGTGCTCCCCACTCTCCCGTCCTGTGACAGTTTGAACTGGTGCTCTCCACTCTCCCGTCCTGTGACAGTGGGAACTGTTGCTCTCCACTCTCTGTCCTGTGACAGTTTGAACTGGTGCTCTCCACTCTCTGTCCTGTGACAGTTGGAACTGGTGCTCTCCACTCTCCAGTCCTGTGACAGTTTGAACTGGTGCTCTCCACTCTCTGTCCTGTGACAGTTGGAACTGGTGCTCTCCACTCTCCAGTCCTGTGACAGTTTGAACTGGTGCTCTCCACTCTCTCTCCTGTGACAGTGGGAACTGGTGCTCTCCACTCTCTGTCCTGTGACAGTTGGAACTGGTGCTCTCCACTCTCTGTACTGTGACAGTTGGAACTGGTGCTCTCCACTCTCCCGTCCTGTGACAGTTGGAACTGGTGCTCTCCACTCTCTGTCCTGTGACAGTTGGAACTGGTGCTCTCCACTCTCCCGTCCTGTGACAGTTGGAACTGGTGCTCTCCACTCTCTGTCCTGTGACAGTTGGAACTGGTGCTCTCCACTCTCTGTCCTGCGACAGTTGGAACTGGTGCTCTCCACTCTCTCTCCTGTGACAGTTTGAACTGGTGCTCTCCACTCTCTCTCCTGTGACAGTTTGAACTAGTGCTCTCCACTCTCTGTCCTGTGACAGTTGAACTGGTGCTCTCCACTCTCCCGTCCTGTGACAGTTTGAACTAGTGCTCTCCACTCTCTCTCCTGTGACAGTTTGAACTGGTGCTCTCCACTCTCTCTCCTGTGACAGTTTGAACTGGTGCTCTCCACTCTCTCTCCTGTGACAGTTTGAACTAGTGCTCTCCACTCTCTGTCCTGTGACAGTTGGAACTGGTGCTCTCCACTCACTCTCCTGTGACAGTTGGAACTGGTGCTCTCCACTCTCCCGTCCTGTGACAGTTTGAACTGGTGCTCTCCACTCTCCCGTCCTGTGACAGTTTGAACTGGTGCTCTCCACTCTCCCGTCCTGTGACAGTTTGAACTGGTGCTCTCCACTCTCCCGTCCTGTGACAGTTGGAACTGGTGCTCTCCACTCTCTGTCCTGTGATTGTTGGAACTGGTGCTCTCCACTCTCTGTCCTGTGACAGTTGGAACTGGTGCTCTCCACTCTCCCGTCCTGTGACAGTTGGAACTGGTGCTCTCCACTCTCCCGTCCTGTGACAGTTGGAACTGGTGCTCTCCACTCTCTGTCCTGTGACAGTTGGAACTGGTGCTCTCCACTCTCCCGTCCTGTGACAGTTTGAACTGGTGCTCTCCACTCTTTGTCCTGTGACAGTTGGAACTAGTGCTCTCCACTTTCTCTCCTGTGACAGTGGGAACTGGTGCTCTCCACTCTCCCGTCCTGTGACAGTTGGAACTGGTGCTCTCCACTCTCTCTCCTGTGACAGTTGGAACTGGTGCTCTCCACTCTCCCGTCCTGTGACAGTTGGAACTGGTGCTCTCCACTCTCCCGTCCTGTGACAGTTGGAACTGGTGCTCTCCACTCTCCCGTCCTGTGACAGTTGGAACTGGTGCTCTCCACTCTCTCTCCTGTGACAGTGGGAACTGGTGCTCTCCACTCTCCCGTCCTGTGACAGTTGGAACTGGTGCTCTCCACTCTCTGTCCTGTAACAGTTGGAACTGGTGCTCTCCACTCTCTGTCCTGTGACAGTTGGAACTGGTGCTCTCCACTCTCTCTCCTGTGACAGTTGGAACTGGTGCTCTCCACTCTCCCGTCCTGTGACAGTTTGAACTGGTGCTCTCCACTCTCCCGTCCTGTGACAGTTGGAACTGGTGCTCTCCACTCTCTGTCCTGTGACAGTTGGAACTGGTGCTCTCCACTCTCTGTCCTGTGACAGTTGGAACTGGTGCTCTCCACTCTCTGTCCTGTGACAGTTTGAACTGGTGCTCTCCACTCTCCCGTCCTGTGACAGTTGGAACTGGTGCTCTCCACTCTCTGTCCTGTGACAGTTTGAACTGGTGCTCTCCACTCTCTCTCCTGTGACAGTTGGAACTGGTGCTCTCCACTCTCTGTCCTGTGACAGTTGGAACTGGTGCTCTCCACTCTCCCGTCCTGTGACAGTTGGAACTGGTGCTCTCCACTCTCCCGTCCTGTGACAGTTGGAACTGGTGCTCTCCACTCTCCGTCCTGTGACAGTTGGAACTGGTGCTCTCCACTCTCCGTCCTGTGACAGTTGGAACTGGTGCTCTCCACTCTCCGTCCTGTGACAGTTGGAACTGGTGCTCTCCACTCTCTCTCCTGTGACAGTTTGAACTGGTGCTCTCCACTCTTTGTCATGTGACAGTGGGAACTGGTGCTCTCCACTCTCTGTCCTGTGACAGTGGGAACTGGTGCTCTCCACTCTCTGTCCTGTGACAGTGGGAACTGGTGCTCTCCACTCTCCCGTCCTGTGACAGTTTGAACTGGTGCTCTCCACTCTCTCTCCTGTGACAGTTTGAACTGGTGCTCTCCACTCTCTGTCCTGTGACAGTTGGAACTGGTGCTCTCCACTCTCTGTCCTATGACAGTTGGAACTGGTGCTCTCCACTCTCTGTCCTGTGACAGTTTGAACTGGTGCTCTCCACTCTCTGTCCTGTGACAGTTGGAACTGGTGCTCTCCACTCTCCCGTCCTGTGACAGTTGGAACTGGTGCTCTCCACTCTCTGTCTGTGACAGTTGGAACTAGTGGTCTCCACTCTCCCGTCCTGTGACAGTTGGAACTGGTGCTCTCCACTCTCTCTCCTGTGACAGTTGGAACTGGTGCTCTCCACTCTCCCGTCCTGTGACAGTTGGAACTGGTGCTCTCCACTCTCCCGTCCTGTGACAGTTGGAACTGGTGCTCTCCACTCTCCCGTCCTGTGACAGTTGGAACTGGTGCTCTCCACTCTCCCGTCCTGTGACAGTTGGAACTGGTGCTCTCCACTCTCCCGTCCTGTGACAGTTGGAACTGGTGCTCTCCACTCTCCCGTCCTGTGACAGTTGGAACTGGTGCTCTCCACTCTCTGTCCTATGACAGTTGGAACTGGTGCTCTCCACTCTCTGTCCTGTGACAGTTTGAACTGGTGCTCTCCACTCTCTGTCCTGTGACAGTTGGAACTGGTGCTCTCCACTCTCCCGTCCTGTGACAGTTGGAACTGGTGCTCTCCACTCTCTGTCTGTGACAGTTGGAACTAGTGCTCTCCACTCTCCCGTCCTGTGACAGTTGGAACTGGTGCTCTCCACTCTCCCGTCCTGTGACAGTTGGAACTGGTGCTCTCCACTCTCCCGTCCTGTGACAGTTGGAACTAGTGCTCTCCACTCTCCCGTCCTGTGACAGTTGGAACTGGTGCTCTCCACTCTCCCGTCCTGTGACAGTTTGAACTGGTGCTCTCCACTCTCTGTCTGTGACAGTTGGAACTAGTGCTCTCCACTCTCCCGTCCTGTGACAGTTGGAACTGGTGCTCTCCACTCTCCCGTCCTGTGACAGTTTGAACTGGTGCTCTCCACTCTCTGTCTGTGACAGTTGGAACTGGTGCTCTCCACTCTCCCGTCCTGTGACAGTTGGAACTGGTGCTCTCCACTCTCCCGTCCTGTGACAGTTGGAACTGGTGCTCTCCACTCTTTGTCCTGTGACAGTTGGAACTGGTGCTCTCCACTCTCCCGTCCTGTGACAGTTGGAACTGGTGCTCTCCACTCACTGTCCTGTGACAGTTGGAACTGGTGCTCTCCACTCTCTGTCCTGTGACAGTTGGAACTGGTGCTCTCCACTCTCTCTCCTGTGACAGTTGGAACTGGTGCTCTCCACTCTTTGTCCTGTGACAGTTGGAACTGGTGCTCTCCACTCTCTCTCCTGTGACAGTTGGAACTGGTGCTCTCCACTCTCCTCTCCTGTGACAGTTGGAACTGGTGCTCTCCACTCTCTCTCCTGTGACAGTTGGAACTGGTGCTCTCCACTCTCTGTCTGTGACAGTTGGAACTGATGCTCTCCACTCTCCCGTCCTGTGACAGTTGGAACTGGTGCTCTCCACTCTTTGTCCTGTGACAGTTGGAACTGATGCTCTCCACTCTCTCTCCTGTGACAGTTGGAACTGGTGCTCTCCACTCTCTCTCCTGTGACAGTGGGAACTGGTGCTCTCCATTCTCTCTCCTGTGACAGTTGGAACTGGTGCTCTCCACTCTCTGTCCTGTGACAGTTTGAACTGGTGCTCTCCACTCTGTCCTGTGACAGTTGGAACTGGTGCTCTCCACTCTCTCTCCTGTGACAGTTGTAACTTGTGCTCTCCACTCTCCTGTCCTGTGACAGTTTGAACTGGTGCTCTCCACTCTCCCGTCCTGTGACAGTTGGAACTGGTGCTCTCCACTCTCTCTCCTGTGACAGTTTGAACTGGTGCTCTCCACTCTCTGTCCTGTGACAGTGGGAACTGGTGCTCTCCACTCTCTGTCCTGTGACAGTGGGAACTGGTGCTCTCCACTCTCTGTCCTGTGACAGTTGGAACTGGTGCTCTCCACTCTCCCATCCTGTGACAGTTGGAACTGGTGCTCTCCACTCTCTGTCCTGTGACAGTGGGAACTGGTGCTCTCCACTCTCTGTCCTGTGACAGTGGGAACTGGTGCTCTCCACTCTCTGTCCTGTGACAGTGGGAACTGGTGCTCTCCACTCTCTGTCCTGTGACAGTTGGAACTGGTGCTCTCCACTCTCTCTCCTGTGACAGTTGGAACTGGTGCTCTCCACTCTCTGTCCTGTGACAGTTGGAACTGGTGCTCTCCACTCTCCCGTCCTGTGACAGTTGGAACTGGTGCTCTCCACTCTCTGTCCTGTGACAGTTGGAACTGGTGCTCTCCACTCTCCCGTCCTGTGACAGTTTGAACTGGTGCTCTCCACTCTCCCGTCCTGTGACAGTTGGAACTGGTGCTCTCCACTCTCTGTCCTGTAACAGTTGGAACTAGTGCTCTCCACTCTCTGTCCTGTAACAGTTGGAACTGGTGCTCTCCACTCTCCTGTCCTGTGACAGCTGGAACTGGTGCTCTCCACTCTCTGTCCTGTGACAGTTGGAACTGGTGCTCTCCACTCTCCTGTCCTGTGACAGCTGGAACTGGTGCTCTCCACTCTCTGTCCTGTGACAGTTGGAACTGGTGCTCTCCACTCTCTCTCCTGTGACAGTTGGAACTGGTGCTCTCCACTCTCCCGTCCTGTGACAGTTGGAACTGGTGCTCTCCACTCTCCCGTCCTGTGACAGTTGGAACTGGTGCTCTCCACTCTCCCGTCCTGTGACAGTTGGAACTGGTGCTCTCCACTCTCCCGTCCTGTGACAGTTTGAACTGGTGCTCTCCACTCTCTCTCCTGTGACAGTGGGAACTGGTGCTCTCCACTCTCCCGTCCTGTGACAGTTGGAACTGGTGCTCTCCACTCTCCTGTCCTGTGACAGTTGGAACTGGTGCTCTCCACTCTCCCGTCCTGTGACAGTGGGAACTGGTGCTCTCCACTCTCCCGTCCTGTGACAGTTGGAACTGGTGCTCTCCACTCTCCTGTCCTGTGACAGTTGGAACTGGTGCTCTCCACTCTCCCGTCCTGTGACAGTTGGAACTGGTGCTCTCCACTCTCTGTCCTGTGACAGTTGGAACTGGTGCTCTCCACTCTCTGTCCTGTGACAGTGGGAACTGGTGCTCTCCACTCTCTGTCCTGTGACAGTTGGAACTGGTGCTCTCCACTCTCCGTCCTGTGACAGTGGGAACTGGTGCTCTCCACTCTCCCGTCCTGTGACAGTTGGAACTGGTGCTCTCCACTCTCCGTCCTGTGACAGTGGGAACTGGTGCTCTCCACTCTCTGTCCTGTGACAGTTGGAACTGGTGCTCTCCACTCTCCCGTCCTGTGACAGTTGGAACTGGTGCTCTCCACTCTCCCGTCCTGTGACAGTTTGAACTGGTGCTCTCCACTCTCCCGTCCTGTGACAGTTGGAACTGGTGCTCTCCACTCTCTGTCCTGTGACAGTTGGAACTGGTGCTCTCCACTCTCCCGTCCTGTGACAGTTGGAACTGGTGCTCTCCACTCTCCCGTCCTGTGACAGTTTGAACTGGTGCTCTCCACTCTCCCGTCCTGTGACAGTTGGAACTGGTGCTCTCCACTCTCTCTCCTGTGACAGTTGGAACTGGTGCTCTCCACTCTCCCGTCCTGTGACAGTTTGAACTGGTGCTCTCCACTCTCCCGTCCTGTGACAGTTTGAACTGGTGCTCTCCACTCTCCCGTCCTGTGACAGTTGGAACTGGTGCTCTCCACTCTCCCGTCCTGTGACAGTTTGAACTGGTGCTCTCCACTCTCCCGTCCTGTGACAGTTGGAACTGGTGCTCTCCACTCTCTCTCCTGTGACAGTTGGAACTGGAGCTCTCCACTCTCTCTCCTGTGACAGTTTGAACTGGTGCTCTCCACTCTCTGTCCTGTGACAGTTGGAACTGGTGCTCTCCACTCTCTGTCCTGTGATAGTTGGAACTGGTGCTCTCCACTCTCTCTCCTGTGACAGTTGGAACTGGTGCTCTCCATTCTCTGTCCTGTGACAGTTTGAACTGGTGCTCTCCACTCTCTGTCCTGTGACAGTTGGAACTGGTGCTCTCCACTCTCTCTCCTGTGACAGTTGGAACTGGTGCTCTCCATTCTCTGTCCTGTGACAGTTGGAACTGGTGCTCTCCACTCTCTCTCCTGTGACAGTTGGAACTGGTGCTCTCCACTCTCTGTCCTGTGACAGTTGGAACTGGTGCTCTCCACTCTCTGTCCTGTGACAGTTGGAACTGGTGCTCTCCACTCTCTGTCCTGTGACAGTTGGAACTGGTGCTCTCCACTCTCCCGTCCTGTGACAGTTTGAACTGGTGCTCTCCACTCTCTGTCCTGTGACAGTTGGAACTGGTGCTCTCCACTCTCTGTCCTGTGACAGTTGGAACTGGTGCTCTCCACTCTCTGTCCTGCGATAGTTTGAACTGGTGCTCTCCACTCTCCCGTCCTGTGACAGTTTGAACTGGTGCTCTCCACTCTCTCTCCTGTGACAGTGGGAACTGGTGCTCTCCACTCTCTCTCCTGTGACAGTTGGAACTGGTGCTCTCCACTCTCTCTCCTGTGACAGTTGGAACTGGTGCTCTCCACTCTCCCGTCCTGTGACAGTTGGAACTGGTGCTCTCCACTCTCTGTCCTGTGACAGTGGGAACTGGTGCTCTCCACTCTCTGTCCTGTGACAGTGGGAACTGGTGCTCTCCACTCTCTGTCCTGTGACAGTGGGAACTGGTGCTCTCCACTCTCCCATCCTGTGACAGTGGGAACTGGTGCTCTCCACTCTCTGTCCTGTGACAGTGGGAACTGGTGCTCTCCACTCTCTGTCCTGTGACAGTGGGAACTGGTGCTCTCCACTCTCCCATCCTGTGACAGTTGGAACTGGTGCTCTCCACTCTCTGTCCTGTGACAGTTGGAACTGGTGCTCTCCACTCTCTCTCCTGTGACAGTGGGAACTGGTGCTCTCCACTCTCTCTCCTGTGACAGTTGGAACTGGTGCTCTCCACTCTCTCTCCTGTGACAGTGGGAACTGGTGCTCTCCACTCTCCCGTCCTGTGACAGTTGGAACTGGTGCTCTCCACTCTCTCTCCTGTGACAGTGGGAACTGGTGCTCTCCACTCTCTCTCCTGTGACAGTTGGAACTAGTGCTCTCCACTCTCTGTCCTGTGACAGTTGGAACTGGTGCTCTCCACTCTCTGTCCTGTGACAGTTGGAACTGGTGCTCTCCACTCTCTCTCCTGTGACAGTGGGAACTGGTGCTCTCCACTCTCTCTCCTGTGACAGTTTGAACTGGTGCTCTCCACTCTCTGTCCTGTGACAGTTGGAACTGGTGCTCTCCACTCTCTGTCCTGTGACAGTGGGAACTGGTGCTCTCCACTCTCTGTCCTGTGACAGTGGGAACTGGTGCTCTCCACTCTCTGTCCTGTGACAGTGGGAACTGGTGTTCTCCACTCTCTCTCCTGTGACAGTTTGAACTGGTGCTCTCCACTCTCTGTCCTGTGACAGTTGGAACTGGTGCTCTCCACTCTCTGTCCTGTGACAGTTGGAACTGGTGCTCTCCACTTTCTGTCCTGTGACAGTTGGAACTGGTGCTCTCCACTCTCCCGTCCTGTGACAGTTGGAACTGGTGCTCTCCACTTTCTGTCCTGTGACAGTTGGAACTGGTGCTCTCCACTCTCCCGTCCTGTGACAGTTGGAACTGGTGCTCTCCACTCTCCCGTCCTGTGACAGTTTGAACAGAGTTGTTTCTCAAACGACAGCCACGAACCAGATTCTTGTTGTTAAAACCAAACTTGGCACAGTCCGTAGAAGAGACACAATTAAGACAGAAAGGGAATCATGATAGAGGTAGAGTAAAAGAGAGAAGTGTGAAATTAAATCAGAAGGTGAGAGTGAAGAACCATCACCATAAGTGGTTAAAGTGGTTACTAGGAAGAGTGATGAAGATTTGTAGTCCTCGCACATATTTGGTCAAGATGTTTGATAATGGACAGGTTATGTTTGTTCACATTGATCATATTTTACCCACAGACATGGATGTAGTTGAAGGTGGGAATGATTCAATTATTTCTGACTCATCAGATAGTTTTGATATACCAGTAGCAAATCCTAAATCCAATGTACTGGAAACAAATCCAAGAGAAAGTCACAATTTAAGTCTGAGTCTGAGTCAGGCAGACAAACAGTCTGAAGTTCAAGAGAGTTCAAATGGAAATCAAGGGCATCCCTTGAAGGAAAACTTTCCTCAGGATCAGCCTCGAATGAGTTTAAATTCGACACCATGTTTGGAAAGGTCTGTTCGAGAGCAAAGGTATTCTCTTCGAAACAGATAACAAGTGGTTAAGCTTGATTTGTAAATATGTCAAAATGAGTACATATCTTTTGTTATATATAACCATGCAAGTTATGTATGATGATTGTTTGTTATAAGTACTTCTTCATTAAGGAGGGAGAAGTGTAATACAGTATATATAGCTCAATAATAAAGAGGCCAGGTCACCTGACTGGTGACTTCTGGAAGATTCTGCCATCTTAAGGCTGTGTGTGCTGTGATCTCTCTGGAAATAACACATTTTACATTCAGAAAAAAAATCATACTGTGTTGTAAAAAACGACATCATCCACAGCAAATAATAATTGAAACAAGACTCCTTCCAACATTCTCACCCACATCCAATTGCAACTATTTACATAAGTTCATCTTTGAACAAGGTCAGCAGCTGTGGCCACGATCATACACTTCTTCAGTGGGTGTTAGTGAGTGATTTCCCACCCCTTCCCTTTTCCCCCCTTCCACGCATTCTGCTCCTCCTCAATGGGGTCTCAGTGCCTGCAGCAAGGCTGGTGGAAGATCACTGTGTTGGCGCCGCTGCCACAGCTGATGGCCTAGCAGCACATTCCTGACCAGTTCGGGCCCTGGAAAGCCTGGCTGCGGACTCCATCACCGCAGCATGGGTGGCAGCACTCTGTGGCTGGTGGGTTGCCGAGAGCGGCAGGGGCAAGGGCGGAATAATGTCATCCTGAAAGAGGACATCACGTTCCAACAGGCCCGACACACTGCTACTCCCCCGGGACAGAGCCTCAGCATCTGGAGCTATCTGGGTGAGCACAGACTGCTGCCGTGCTTCACCAACATTAGGTCCCCGTGTAACTGATGGGGCCCCAGACACGATGGCAGTGGTCAATGCATGTGTGGATTCAAGTTGGCTCTGCATCAGGGCAGACTGCGACTGCAGCATACCACTGAGCTGATTGATGCCACCACGCACTGACCATAGCGTCGGCCTGGTGCTCAATGGCTACTGCCACGTCAACCATATCACCAGGTCAGGGACCCCATGGTCACTGTTTGCATCCAGCATCCGTTGGTATCTACGAAGGATGGGCACAGTGGGCTGCTGAGAGGCATGAACAATAGTTGAGGCAGACTCCTCCAGCCTCACAGCTAGTGCATCAAGACTCTGGGGCACCCTTGCTAGTGCACCCAGCAGATCGGTATACAACTGCAGGGATTGTCTTGCGACAACCTCTATTTCAGGCTCCTCATCGGAGTGCTGCTGCACTAGGGTGCACACTCATTCTCCGGTGAGCTGGCCTCCAGGCTCCCTTCCCCCACGACATTGCTGCAGGCCACTGGGTCCCAGAGCATCCCCCACCTCCATCTCCCTGACCATGCCTTCTACCACAACGCTGCTGGCCCCGCCCTCTGTGAAGTTCAGAGAGGTGTTCTTCGGCTCCTCCTCGCCTGCACCATCGCCCACAGTCGGAGACTGCCATGAAGGCTCCAGTCCGTCTGAAAGCACAAGGCCAGAGAAGAGTGGTTACCTGCAAGGGACCAGGGCAGGTCTTGGAAAGGCATTCTGAAATGCCAGTCACAGGGAAAGCGGGGAAGGATTGTGGTGTCAGAGCTAAGTGGGCTGCTAGAGGCTTCAAAGAAACTCAACTTACCGTCACTGCCCCGAGGGGGCTTGACCTCACCCACCACCACCACACCAACTTGTGCACCCATCAGGGCCGTGACTCACTCCTCCACTGCGGTTATGGTTTGCAGGTATCCTCCTCCAGTCCACATTTGCTCCCTTCGATTGTGGGTGAGCTTGGCCTGCAAGATTAAAGAGATCGTCAGAGCTCGTGCCCTTCTATCCGTCCATCCAAAGTGCCTTATATCATTCAGAACATGTTACTGTTTTCATCATCATCATAGTCAGTCCCTCGGAATCGAGGAAGACTTGCTTCCACTCTGAAAATGAGTCCTTAGGTGGCTGAACAGTCCAATACGGGAATTACAGTCTCTGTCACAGGTGGGACAGATAGTCGTTGAGGGAAAGGGTGGGTGGGATTGGTTTGCCGCATGCTCTTTCCGCTGCCTGCGCTTGGTTTTTGCATGCTCTCGGCGATGAGACTCGAGATGCTCAGCGCCCTCCCAGATGCATTTCCTCTACTTAGGGCGGCCTTTGGCCAGGGACTCCTAGGTGTCAGTGGGGCTGTTGCACTTTATCAGGGAGGCTTTGAGGGTGTCCTTGAAACGTTTCCTCTGCCCACCTTTGGTTCGTTTGCCATGAAGGAGTTCCGAGTAGAGCGCTTGCTTTGGGAGTCTCGTGCCTGGCATGTGAACTATGTGGCCTGCCCAGCGGAGCTGATCAAGTGTGATCAGTCCCTCAATGCTGGAAATATTGGCCTGGTCGAGGACGCTAATGTTGGTGCATCTGTCCTCCCAGGGGATTTGTAGGATCTTGCGGCGACATCGTTGGTGGTATTTCTCCAGCAACTTGTTACTGTATGAGAGTCTTCACAGATGGATGTAACTTCGATTAGCTGCGAGTACTTGGTGTGGCAATGCTTGAATGAGGGGGCGAGAACCTAACAGTAAAGGTAAGGATAGCATCTTCCAGATGAAGACTGAGGAGGTTACAAGATGAGGGGTGGGTCTCCACAATGGAGTAGGAAGGTTAACCGTGCATGCAGGCCCTTGGAGTGGGTGAGGCTGCAAATGCGAATGTTGCATGTGGCCTCACCCACGTGGAGCATGGGGGCCGACACATTCACATTGAGGACAGACTGCATTGAGGTCAAAGCATGGCATGGTCAGCAGCCGTGTCATGTCGTTCTTCTTTCGACATTGGGTCGCTTACACTCGCTGACACTCTTTCAGCAACTTCCCTCCGTAAAAGTCTAAAGGTCTGTGGCTCTGGCACCCTGCCAGCCTTGCTCCTCTAGTTCCCAACACATCTCCAGGGCATCAAGGAGTGCATTGACGGTGGCGTCCAACAAGCGGTGAGCTTGCTCGTGTGCTGCTGCACCTGCCATCATCGCCGTCTGACAGCGTAGGAAGCGAATATACACATGCACGAGGCGGGGCCAGGCCCAATCCCCGTGGCAGCCTGTCTGTAACGCAGTTACAAATGCTGATTGCCGCCTGGAACTTACCGCCACTTACCGCCTCTAGAGTAGCGTGCAACACCTGATTTAACGCTGCAGTCCCCTCTTTAGGCAGCAAAACTGAATTTTGCGGTTGGGGGTGGCAATTGCTGCCTAGCGTTAAAATCTCCACTCAGCCAGTGTCACTGCCTCAAAACGGTGATACCAAATGTGTTCAAGATATCACAGATTGGCAATGAAAATGCAACTTTCAGATTCCCAAGCTGAAGTTTATGTTGGAGGATGATTCTAACAACTGACAGAGGTTTTGCAGAAAAGTATAAAGATCTGAGGTAAAATTCAAGCCTATGGGAATAAATAGGGTGCTTGGGTGATTTCCATCGTGACTGAGAGATTTGCGGAGCGTATGTGGAGCAGCTAGAAATGTTTTTCACCGCGAATAGTATTGTCGAAGTCCTGAATGATGTAAACCATAACCAGGCAGTTTTAGAAAGGAAACGGGCTATTTTCTTGACTGAAGCAGGCCACGAGGTGTATGAAACTCTGAAAAATGTGCTTGCTCCCGCCAAGCTGAAGGACACGCCACTGACGTAGATTCTAACCAAGTTACAACAGCACTACAGTCCTGAGCCCCTGAAAACTGCTGAAAGTTATTGTTTCGGAACACGCGATGAATTAAATGACGAGCGTATCAGTGAGTACATTGTAGCTTTAAAAAAAGCTATCCATTCACTGTCATTTCTGAAACTTTCAGGGCCGAGCTTTGCGTGACCGCTTTGCTTGTGGGATGAAAACTGAACGAATCAGAAGTAAACTGCTGACAACTCCTAACTTGACTTTTGATTTAGTTTGTCAGACAACTATGTCGATGGATATGGCCAACCAATACCCCTGAGAATTTTGTACCATTTCCAGTTGTCAGACAACCGAGGGGAATCGGCTGCAGGCTAAAAGTAAAAGGCAGTTGGACCCCAAGGCCTCAGCAACTGGTCACGGTAACAGAGCATTGAAGTCATGCTATCGGTGCCTGGGACAACACTGTCTATGTGTGAAGGCACAATGTTTCTTCTGCAAGAAAACTGGGCATCTTGTGAAGGTGTGCAGACTGAAGAGTAAACCGACTGATAATGTTATATCGTATTGAAGAGAAGCAACAGGAGGAGGTTCTGGAGATACACGTCATCAGGAGCACAAAGATATCTAACAGCGATTCGAGAATTATCGGCATCCAAGTAGACGTCGTAGGAACCAGGATACCCATGGAAATTGACACTGGTACAACCGTGCGTGTAGTACCGGAATCGCTATATCTCGACAAGTTGCATGATTTCGACGACAGAAATTGGAGATAGAGTTGCGAGGCTACTCAGGAGAACAAATCCCTTTTGTAGGAAGTATCACCATACCAGTGAAATATAAGGATCAGTATCAGAGCTTGCCTCTCATAGCAATGGCAGGAGACAAGACTGCCTTAATAGGTAGAAATTGGTTGGGATTACTGGAAGTAGGCTATAGGCCCCCAAACAGTAGCTGCACTGCAGGACAGAGTGTAAATCAAGAAATAATGGAGCTTGTAAGAAAGGTACTGCAATAATAATGGGCAATTTTAACCTTCATGTAGATTGGACAAATCAAATTTACAAAGGCAGCCTTGAGGACTAGTTCATTAAGTGTATTCTGGATGGTTTCTTAGAACAATACATTGTGGAACCAACGAGGGAGCAGACTATTTTAGATCTGGTAATGTGTAATGAGACAGTATTAATTAATGATCTCATAGTAAAGGATCCTCTCGGGAAGAGTGATCATACCATGTTAGAATTTCAAATTCAGTTTCAGGGTGAGAAAGTTGGGTCTCAAACTACTGTCCTGAACTTAAATAAAGACAATTACAAAGGCATGAAGACAGAGTTGGCTGGAGTGGACTGGGAAAATAGATTAAAGGCTAAGATGGTAGATAAGCAGTGGTAGTCATTTAAGGACATATTTCATAATATAAGAACATAAGAAATAGCAGGAGGAGTAGGCCACCTGGCCCCTCGAGCCTGCTCCGCCATTCAATAAGATCATGGCTGATCTGATCTTGGCTTCAATTATACGTCCGTGCCCGCTCCCCATAACCCTTGACTCCCTTATCATTCAAAATCTGTCTACCCACACCTTAAATATATTCAATGACCCAGCCTCCACAGCTCTCTGGGGTAGAGAATTCGAAAGATTCATGACCCTCTGAGAAGACATTCCTCCTCATCTCCGTTTGCGTCCTAGGATCTTAAGAGAAATAGCGACAGGGATTGTGGATGCATTGGTTGTAATTTACCAAAATTCCCTGGATTCTGGGGAGGTCCCAGCAGATTGGAAAACTGCAAATGTAACACCCCTATTTAAAAAAGGAGGCAGACAAAAAACAGGAAACTATAGACCACTTAGCCTAACATCTGTAGTTGGGAAAATGTTGGAGTCCATTATTAAAGAAGCAGTAGCAGGACATTTGGAAAAGCAAAATTCGATCAGGCAGAATCAGCATGGATTTATGAAAGGGAAATCATGTTTGACAAATTTGCTGGAGTTCTTTGAGGATGTAACGAACAAGGTGGATAAAGGGGAACCAGTGGATGTGGTATATTTGGACTTCCAGAAGGCATTTGACAAGGTGCTACATAAAAGGTTACTGCACAAGATAAATGTTCACAGGATTGGGGGTAATATATTAGCATGGATAGAGGATTGGCTAACTAACAGAGAAAAGAGTCGGGATAGAAACATAGAAAATAGGTGCAGGAGTAGGCCATTCGGCCCTTCGAGCCTGCACTGTTATTCAATAAGATCATGGCTGATCATTTCCTCAGTACCCCTTTCCTGCTTTCTCTCCATACCCCTTGATCCCCTGTGCCGTAAGGGCCATATCTAACTCCCTCTTTAATATATCCAATGAACTGGCATCAACAACTCTCTGCGGCAGGGAATTCCATAGGTTAACAACTCTCTGAGTGAAGAAGTTTCTCCTCATCTCAGTCGTAAATGGTCTACCCCTTATCCTAAGACTATGTCCCCTGGTTCTGGACTTCCCCCACATCAGGAACATTCTTCCTGCATCTAACTTGTCCAGTCCTGTCAGAATCTTATACATTTCTATGAGATCCCTTCTCATCCTTCTAAACTCCAGTGAATAAAGGCCCAGTCGATCCAGTCTCTCCTCATATGACAGTCCAGCCATCCCTGGAATCAGTCTGGTGAACCTTCGCTGCACTCCCTCAATAGCAAAAACATCCTTCCTCAGATTAGGAGACCAAAACTGAACACAATATTCCAGGTGAGGCCTCACCAAGGCCCTGTACAACTGCAGTAAGATCTCCCTGCTCCTATACTCAAGTCCCCTAGCTATGAAGGTGAACATACCATTTGCCTTCTTCACCGCCTGCTGTACCTGCATGCCTACTTTCAGTGACTGATGAACCATGACACGCAGGTCTCGTTGTACCTCCCCTTTTCCTAATCTGCCACCATTCAGATAATATTCTGCCTTCGTATTTTTGCCCCCAAAATGGATAACCTCACATTTATCCACATTATACTGCATCTGCCATGCATTTGCCCACTCACCTAACCTGTCCAAGTCACCCTGCAGCCTCTTAGCATCTTCCTCACAGCTCACACCGCCACCCAGTTTAGTGTCATCCGCAAACTTGGAGATATTACACTCAATTCCTTCATCTAAATCGTTAATGTATATTGTAAAGAGCTGGGGTCCCAGCACTGAGCCCTGCGGCACTCCACGAGTCACTGCCTGCCATTCTGAAAAGGACTCATTTATCCCGACTCTCTGCTTCCTGTCTGCCAACCAGTTCTCTATCCACGTAGTACATTACCCCCAATACCATGTGCTTTGATTTTGCACACCAATCTCTTGTCAAAAGCCTTTTGAAAGTCCAAATACACCACATCCACTGGTTCTCCCTTGTCCTCTCTGCTAGTTACATCCTCAAAAAATTCCAGAAGATTCGTCAAGCATGATTTCCCTTTCATAAATCCATGCTGACTTGGTCCGATCCTGTCAATGCTTTCCAAATGCGCTGCTATTTCATCCTTAGTGATTGATTCCAACATTTTTCCCATTACTGATGTCAGGCTAATCGGTCGATAATTACCCGTTTTCTCTCTCCCTCCTTTTTTAAAAAGTGATGTTACATTAGCTACCCTCCAGTCCATAGGAACTGATCCAGAGTCGATAGACTGTTGGAAAATGACCACCAACGCATCCACTATTTCTAGGGCCACTTCCTTAAGTACTCTGGGATGCAGACTATCAGGCCCCAGGGATTTATTGGCCTTCAATCCCATCAATTTCCCTAACACAATTTCCCGCCTAATAAGGATATCCTTCAGTTCCTCCTTCTCACTAGACCCACTGTTCCCTAGTACATTCGGAAGGTTATTTGTGTCTTCCTTCATGAAGACAGAACCGAAGTATTTGTTCAATTGGTCTGCCATTTCTTTGTTCCCCATTATAAATTCACCTGAATCCGACTGCAAGGGACCTATGTTTGTCTTCACTAATCTTTTTCTCTTCACATATTTATAGAAGCTTTTGCAGTCAGTTTTTATGTTCCCTGCAAGCTTCCTCTCATAATCTATTTTCCCTCTCTTAATTAAACCCTGAGTCCTCCTCTGTTGAATTCTAAATTTCTCCCAGTCCTCAGGTTTATTGCTTTTTCTTGCCAATTTATATGCCTCTTACTTGGCTTTAACACTATCCTTAATTTCGCTTGTTAGTCATGGTTGAGCCACCTTCCCCGTTTTATTTTTAGTCCAGACAGGGATGTACAATTGCTGATGAGCATCCATGTGATCTTTTAATGTTTGCCATTGCTTATCCACCGCCAACCCTTTAAGTATCCTTTGCTTAACTATTCTAGCCAATTCACGCCTCATACCGTCGAAGTTAGCTTTCCTTAAGTTCAGGACCCTAGTTTCCGAATTAACTGTGTCACACTCCATCTTAATAAAGAATTCTACCATATTATGGTCACTCTTCCCCAAGGGGCCTCGCACAACAAGATTGCTAATTAGTCCTTTCTCATTACACATCACCCAGTCTAGGATGGCCAGCTCTCTAGTTGGTTCCTCGACATATTGGCCTGGAAAACCATCCCTAATACACTCCAGGAAATCCTCCTCCACCGCATTGCTACCAGTTTGGTTAGCCCAATCTATATGTAAATTAAAGTCGCCCATGATAACTGCTGTACCTTTATTGCACACATCCCTTATTTCTTGTTTGATACTGTCCCCAACCTCACTACTACTGTTTGGTGGTCTGTACACAACTTCCATTAACGTTTTCTGCCCTTTGGAATTCCGCAGCGCCACCCATCCCGATTCCACATCATCCAGGCTAATGTCCCTCCTTACTATTGCATTAATTTCCTTTTTAACCAGCAACGCCACCCCGCCTCCTTTTCCTCTCTGCCTATCCTTCCTAAATGTTGAATACCCCTGGATATATGGTTCATTCTCTGGTTGGCAATCAGTAACTAGTGGGGTGCCGCAGGGATCAGTGCTGGGACCCCAACTATTTACAATCTATATTAATGACTTTGAAGACGGGACTCAGTGTAACGTAGCCAAGTTTGCTGATGATACAAAGAAGGGAGGAAAAGCAATGTGAGGAGGACACAAAAAATCTGCAAAAGGACATAGACAGGCTAAGTGAGTGGGCAAAAATTTGGCAAATGGAGTATAATGTTGGAAAGTGTGAGGTCATGCACTTTGGCAGAAAAAAATCAAAGAGCAAGTTATTATTTAAATGGAGAAAGATTGCAAAGTGACGCAGTACAGCCGGACCTGGGGGTACTTGTGCATGAAACACAAAAGGATAGTATGCAGGTACAGCAAGTGATCAAGAAGGCCAAAGGTATCTTGGCCTTTATTGCAAAGGGGATGGAGTATAAAAGCAGGGAAGTCTTGCTACAGCTATATATGTTATTGGTGAGGCCAAACCTGGAATACTGCGTGCAGTTTTGGTTTCCATATTTACGAAAGGATATACTTGCTTTGGAGGTAGTTCAGAGAAGGTTCACTAGATTGATTCCAGGGATGAGGGGGGTGACTTAAGAAATAGGAGCAGGAGTAGGCCATTTGGCCCCTCGAGCCTGCTCCGCCATTCAATAAGATCATGGCTGATCTGATCCTGGCCTCAACTCCACTTCCCCGCCCGCTCCTCAAACCCTTGACTCCCTTATCGTTCAAAAATCTGTCTATCTCCACCTTAAATATATTCAATGACCCAGCCTCCACAGCTCTCTGGGGCAGAGAATTCCAAAGATTCATGACCCTCTGAGAGAAGAAATTCCTCCTCATTTCTGTTTTATTCTAAAACTATGCCCCCTAGTTTTAGATTCCCCCACAAGGGGCAAACATCCTCTCTGCATCTACTCTGTCAAGCATCCTCAGAATCTTATAAGTTTCGATAAGATCACCTCTCAGTCTTCTAGACTCCAGTGAGTATAGGCCCAATCTGCTCAATCTTTCTTCATATAACAACCCCTTCATCTCAGGAATCAACCTAGTGAACCTTCTCTGAACTGCCTCCAATGCAAGTATATCCTTCCTTAAATAAGGAGACCAAAACTGCGCGCAGTACTCCAGATGTGGCCTCACCAATACCCTATACAGTTGTAGCAGGACTTCTCTGCTTTTATACTCTATTCCCCTTGCAATAAAGGCCAACATTCCATTTGCAATCCTGATTATTTGCTGTACCTGCACACTAACTTTTTGTGTTTCATGTACAAGGACCCCCAGGTCCCTCTGTACTGCAGCACTTTGTAATCTCTCCCCATTTAAATAATAATTAGCTTTTTTATTTTACCTACCTCACATTTTCCCACATTATACTCCATCTGCCAAATTTTTGCGCACTCACTTAGCCTGTCTATATCCCTTTGCAGATTCTGTGTGTCCTCCTCACAACTTGCTTTCCCACCCATCTTTGTATCATCAGCAAACTTGGCTACATTACACTCGGTCCCATTGAGAATCTGTATCACTGTAGCTACCAACTTTATATGTATTATCCGTACTAATTTCAATGTATTAACTCTTTCTAAAATGGCTGCTCATGGTTATTGCTGACTCTTTAGATCTCACTGTAGGGGAAAACAATGAGTGACTTGTCTTTGTTAAACAACCTTGAGGGACCGTATATGTGAATGTAGCAACAGATGTAGGAATAGTCAGAGAAGCAGAACTATGCGTGCCTTCCTTGTCTGCAAAACAAGGATAAGCTGGAGATGATTTAATCTTCTCTCATGATTAGGGACATTGCTTAATTAACTGTGTAAATGACTAATTTAGCTTGTATCTATGCCACGGTAGCTGATGTGATAGGACAATGAAAAGGGGTTGTACCATTCATGAACTGTATAAATGTATTGATTTTGTAATGATTTTTGCTTGCTCTGGTGGATTCGACAGACTCGTGGAGTCGTGCCCCTTTATCAGAGCAAGACCCTTCATCGATGAAACTTGAATAAAGTTAGTCTGAACTAAACTTTAAAATATTCGAGTCAGTGTATTCGCTGAAACAGATTGAGGTAAAAGAATCCGTATCAACACCTTCATTCAATCATTAATATAGATTGTAAATAGTTGAGGCCCCAGCACTGATCCCTGCGGCATCCTATGTGACAAAGGTAATCTGTCCCTCGTCGTCTTTCTCAACCTGTCTATAGTCTTTACTACAATTCACCACTCCATTCTCCTCCAACACCTCTCCTCCATCATCCAGCTGGGTGGGACTGCACTCGCCTGGTTCCATCTAATCGTAGCCAGAGAATCACCTTCAACAGCTTCTCTTCCCACTCCCGCATCATCACCTCTGGAGTCCCCAAGGATCTATCCTTGACCCCCTCCTATTTCTTATCTACAAGCTGCCCCTCGGCGACATCATCTGAAAACACAGCGACAGTTCCACATGTACGCTGATGACACCCAGGTCTAACTTCGCTTCATAAAAAATCTAATTGTATTGTTGGTGGACGAGGGAAGCCCAGTAGACATTGTCTACTTAGATTTCCAAAAAGCTTTTGACAAGGTACCGCACAAGAGGCTTCTCTGTAAGATCAGAGCCTCTGGTATTAGTGGAAATATATTGAGCTGGATTCAGAACTGGCTGGCAGGAGTCGTTATAGATGGATTTGGATCTGTTTGGAGACTGGTCACCAATGGTGTCTCGCAGGGATCAGTGTTGGGACCATTGCTTTTTAACATTTTTATTAATGATCTGGATTTTGGGGTTGGCGGCACAATTTGCAAATTTGCAGATGATACCTTTTGTGTATGTATGATGCATGTACAGTTACATTAGACCACTGAATGTATCTTCACACTGTATACACTGTACCAGCAGAGGGTGCTACTGGTGGAGACCTAGGGGTCACCTGCACATTGCAGGTGACCAAGTATAAAAGGGAGCTCACCTTACTGTTTCCTCATTCAGGAGCTGCAATAAATGGACTAAGGTCTCAACAGTTCAAGTACAATACCTTACCTCGTGGAGTCATTACTAGAGTGTTTACAGATATAACAACGCGACGAGATTACGAATTTCCACGCGCAAAGTGGCAAACCTTTGCAACTTTCAACAATTCGCTGATGGGCAAGATTGGGATGCCTTTGTGGAAAGGCTCAAACACTTTTTCATTGCATATGACCTGGCAGGAGACGACCCGACCTCGCTGGCTGATAAGTGCAGAGCTATCCTGCTCAGCAGTTGTAGACCCATCGTCTATGGCCTTGTCAGGGACCAGCTAGCCCCAGCGAAGACGACAACCAAAGCGTACGCGGAGCTCGTAACGATGATACAGGAACAGCTCAAACCTAAAGAGAGCATCCTCACAGCCAGACACCGGTTCTACACACACCGGCGGCCCGAAGGCCAAGAAATCGCAAAATATGCTGCAGACCTGAGACGATTGGCTGCACCATGTGATTTTGGCGACCACCTCACCGAAGCATCTTTGTTATTGGAATCGGCCACGAGGGCCTCCTCCACAAGCTGCTCTCTGCGGACACTACAGTCATCCTGCAGAATCAATTAAAGTGAGCCAGGCATTCATGATCTCGGCCTACAATTCCAAGAGGATGATGACTCACCTCCAGGACTCTAACCCAACGAGTACAGTGAACCGAATGGCGCCTTTCAGAGGCAAGACTGCGACCCCGAGTCCCACAACCCTGAGTTCGCCACATAGGGCCAACCGGCCAGCCCCAAGCTGGCGCTGTGGAGGAAATCACAGAGCCCACCAGTACCGATACAGAGACTATACTTGCAAAGGCTGTAACACTAAAGGCCATCTCCAGCGAATGTGTAGAAGAAATTTCACTCACTGAGTCGCTGAAGAGTTGGCCGATCACCCGGGCTCCAGCGCTGATGAAGAGGAAGAGAGAGTCCATGAGGCAGCTCAGCCCCTGGAAGAGGTGTACGGAGTGTTTACCTGCTCCACCGAGAGTTCCCCGTTGAAAATGGAAGTCAAAATCAACGGTGTTCCAGTCTCGATGGAGGTCGACACAGGGGTGAGCCAATCGCTGATGAATCAGGCGACCTTCGAGAAACTCTGGGACAATCCCGCCGAATGACCTAAAATGCTCCCGAACCAGGTGAAGCTGCTCACTTACACAAACCACACCATCTCAGTCGTTGGCAGCGTGGATGTCCAGGTGTCCTACGGCGGCGCGAAGCACAAGCTGCCTTTGTGGACCGTTGCTGGTCCAACGCTGCTAGGAAGAAGATGGATGAAACGAAACCAAATCTGTTGCAGCTGGGAAAGCCTCCAGGCCCCGGCGATCGACGTCCTACGCGGCCCCAAATTTGGATCCATCACAGCACCTGAAGATCCTACCATCCAACTCAACTGCATGGCGACGACACAGACCGCACTACCCAACAGCGAGATGATCCAACCCAAACGATCTGACCTCACCTTCCGTGTTCCAGTGGCAGGACTCCGAAGGAAGAAGATCGGCGCAGAAGGTAAATTGCCGGCTTCCGTGGCAGAACCTGGGAGAAAAGGATCACCGCAACTTACCTCGTGGAGAGAGAGAAGATGGCACCCGCACCACGAGGTGAAGCACTTGAAATCAAGATGGCCGCGACCAGACCACGAGGGACAGCGTTGAGGGAGCAACACGTGATGTCGAGCAGCGAACCAGATTGGGGTAAAGATTGCAAGGCCCTCTTAAAGGAGACCAGCAACCCAGCACAATTAAAGGGACAGTTCCACTCTTTGTACAGCAATGCCGGTGATACCAATGAAAAAGATGTAATTAACAAATGCAAGTATCTAAATGTACCTTTGAACAGCGATGCTGGTACGATACATGAAACAGATGTAATTGACAAATGCAAGTATCTAAATATAATCTTGTACAGCGATGCCGGTAGTATATAGGGAAGAGATGTAATTGACAAATGCGAAGATGTAATTGACAAATGCAAATTTGTAAAGACAACTAACAATGTCAAGTCGGCTGATTGCGGTCGGAGCCAATGTATCATGAATGTAAATGATGAAATGATGTATGATGCCGGGTTCTACATGTACGCCGACAAAACAAAGGGCAACCTCCTGTGGGAAGCACCCAGGTCCAGCGGGTTACCCGATCATGTAGCCTACGCCTCCGAGACCAATGTGATGCCCCAGGGAGTGTGGCTACATGCACAGCGGGAGCATACCCACTGCAGGGCCAGCGATCAGTGGATGGCACAGGCAACACCACTGGCACTCTGCCCCAGATCTGCCCTACCTCTCTGGCCACCAGGGCCAGTAACGGGAGCAAGAGGCTAGCACCCTCCAGCCCTCCCAATGGAACCTGGGATGACTAGGTTCCCACTACTGCTGAAGGGCAGCAGGGAGACAATGCAGTCCTCAAAGTAGGACAGGAGGCCACACACTCCTGTGGCTCTGCCCACCACTAGGCAACAGCAAAGACCCTGAGACTCAGCCAGGTGAGTGATCCAAGCCCACCCAGCTGGCAGGGGGTGCAGCGCCACCATCAGACAAACTAGACACAGTCCGGTTGCTCTGGAACTAGCGTCCTCACCCACCTGCACCTACATTCCAGGGGAAAGACTGTAATACCACGTATGTACCTCACCTCACTTGTTCCACTACTGCTGAACCCAAATAGTGATATACCTAATCCTATTTTTTATTCTCTGTACATGTATGCCAATGCAGACGTCGAGCCACACACATGGTGTATGTATGGGGGTGGGGGAGGGGAATGGATGTATGTAGCCATGGACACACATGGATCACACCCAGAACCCACACAACCCCCACTCCAACCTCCAACCGTCCACTGCTGACCATTTCCCAATGTCGTGGCAATAAGGACTTGCGGGTCTACAGGGAGAGAGCCATTCCCAAGCACAGACAAGTGCAAATGCTTTGGGCACTCAAGTCAAGGGCCAGAGCACACAGTGCAAAGGCCAGTGGCACAATACTTGGAGTCATTACTAGAGTGCTTACATATATAACAATACCAAGATCTGTGCGAGTGTTAGAACTGTAGAAGATGCTCGTCTGATTCAGGCAGATCTTAATGTGTTGGGAGATTGGGCTCAATATTGGATAATGGTATAACTTAGATAAGTGCAGTGTTATGCATGTGGGTAGGGTAAATGCTCAACATTCGTACACCCTCCAAGGGAAAGGCATTAAAGATGATGGAGATAGAAAGTGATTTGGGCATTCTAGTGCATACATCCTCAAAGTTGTGGAAATGTATTTTTTATCTAAGCTATATCACACTGTATTTTGTACCCTTTTTGATATAAAACAAAATGGAGTCCTGGTCCTTCCAGAAATTTATGCTACACCTGGCTTGAAACGGCTGATTACTAATCAATAGCCACCAGACAGCTTGGAGACAAGTCCTGCTAAGATAAGTACCACCCATGTGCTCTCCAATTGTCCATGGCAGCACTAGCTCCACTCCCCCCATCCTTTTCCAAGATACTCAAACCACCAGCCATTATCTCTTGTACAGACCTCATCCATTTCATGCAAAAAGATAACTGAGGAAACTGAACAATCCTGACACAATGCAATGCTGGTAATAGCTCATTACCACACTCTCATCAAGTAATGGCTGACTGGCCAACCCTGACAAAAGGAAATATTTGGAAACCATGTCAGGACAAGGATGTAGTAATTAACTCTTTATCTGTATTCACTGACAGCAAGACAGAGCCAATACACAGGAAGAGGCCATAACTTGGGTTTTTACTGTATAAATATCTCGTGAAATTGTACCATTTGGAAGGTGTTCACTTAGCCGTTGACTGAGTGAGACTTTTCCCTTGCTAGCAAGTAAAAATAAAGGAACATCTGCCGGGCTGAAGGTGTCTGAGTCGTATATTGTGAGTCGAGATTTCGACAAAGTACACGAGCAATGCCGTGCAGCGATAGCTAGAGCAAATAGGCTGTTGGGGTGTATCCATAGGACAAGTGAGTGTACTGTCCCCACACATCCCCACCAGCCCCTGGGAATCCCTGGCCCACAACCGTCCAAAATGGAGGAAGAGCATCCGGGAGGGCGCTGAGCATCTCGAGTCCCATCGCCGAGAACAAGCAGAAACCAAGCGCAGACAGCGGAAGGAGCATGCATCAACCCAGGCTCCCCACCCACACTGTCCCTTCATTCACTGTCTGTCCCACCTGTGACAGAGACTGTAGGTCCTGCATTGGACTCCTCAATCACCTGAGAACTCACTTTTAGAGTGGAAGCAAGTTATCCTTGACTTCGAGGGACTGCCTATGATAATGATGACTGTTTTGTCCCTGTACAAGACTTGGAATATTGTGCATAGTATGGTAGATGATATTGAGGTTCTGGAAAGGGTGCAAAAGGGGGCCACTAGACTAATTCCAAGTCTAAAGCATCTTAGTTATCAAGATAGACTCTATACCTTAGAGCAGCGTAGACTTAGGAGGGATATGATTGAGGTTTATAAGATTATGAAGGGAATAGTCGGTGTTCCAGCTGATCGTTTATTCCAATTAAATAGGTTTAGCAGGACCAGGGGGCATCAAATTTTAGTTGTGTTGGGCTAGATCGAGGTTAGACGTCAGGAGGTGGTTCTTTTCCCAGAGAACAGTAGCCCTCTGGAACAAGCTGCCGTTTCATGCGGTGGATGCAGACTCGCTGAATTCCTTTGAGCAAAAGCTGGATTTGTTTCTGGCTGTGGTGAATCACCTCTTACAGCAGGTACTGCAGGAAATTTAATGGCCAGAATGATTTTCTGGACTAGCTTCGAGCGCCGAGATAGGTTGGAGAGGAATTTCCCAGGTTTTTTTTTTCTCAGATTGGCCTGGGTTTTTAAATGTTTATTGCCTTTCCCAGGAGATCACAGGGTTTGGGCTGGGGTGGAGAGTGTGTGTTGTGACACACCAGGGATCGCAATTGTGTAGGACAGGCTGGATGGGCCAGACGGTCTTTACCTGTCCGTCATTGTTCCAATGTTCGTATATTCCTCACCACCACTTCTCTCGCCCCCTCCACTGGCACTAATTTCTCAGACTGCTTGTCTAACATCCAGTACAGGATGAGCAGAAACTTCCTCTACCTACATATTAAGACAGAAGCCATTGTCTTCGGACCCCACCACCAACTCCATTCCCTGCCCATTGACTCCGTCCCTCTCCATAACATCTGTCTGAATCTGTTCACAACCTAGATGTCATTTTTGACCCGGAAATTAGCTTCCGGCCACATATCCACACCATAACTAAGACCACCTATTTCCACCTCCGTAACATTGCCCTTGCCTCAGCTCAACTGTTGCTGAAACCCTCAACCATGCCTTTGTTAACTCTAGACCTACATTGGCTCCCAGTTAAGCAACGCCTTGATTTAAAAATTCTCATCTTTGTTTTCAAATCCCTCCATGGCCTCACCCCTCCCTATCTGTGTAATCTCCTCCAGCCCCACAACAGCCCCCTCCCCCCAACAACCCCGCACTTACTGAGATATCTGTGCTCACCTAATTCTAGAGCATCCCTGATTTTAATTGCTGAGCCATTGGTGGCTGTGCCTTCAGCTGCCGAGGCCCTAAGCTCCAAAATTCGCTCCCTAAACCTCTCCACCTCTTGAATTCTCTTTACTGGTTTAAGACACTCCTTAAAACCTCCCTCTTCGAACAAATTTTTGGTCATCCGCCCTAACCTCTCTCTATGTGGCTCAGTGTCAAATTTTGTATTATAAAACTCCTGAGACAATTTACTATATTTGTAATTATATATATATAGCTCCACCCAGTGGGCTACAGTGCCATTGCTGTTTCAGAAAAGTGAAGACCGGATTCTCTTCTCCACTCACTTCAATCTTTTGCCGTTGCCCGGACAAACATATTTCAAGGAATTCAGAATCTCCTCATTGTAGATATTTTCCTGGTAACCAAACTGGTTGCAGGGAAAACCCTGAACTACAAGCCTCTGTTTGCCGTAGTGGCTCTGGAGCTGGTAATCCCGGATAGTGCCTCATAAGGGTGCAACGTTTTCAATCAACACCACCTTTCCTTCCAGACTGTTGAAATCAAAGATATCCCCATTGAGAAGTTCTGCAGACAGTTCATAAAATGTTACTCCAGCTTCCGCCATCTTCCTTGCCGTTCTTCTGCAGTGTTGTCTGTGAATCTATTCTTATCCACAGATGTCTGTACTGCCCAATGTCTCAAATCAGTAACAAGCCTTCAACTAAAATTTGTGCTACTCTGATCAAAGGAAGGTTGCAACAAAATATCAAGGCTCCATTCCCCTGGTTGTTTTCTTCCCCTTCACCGATTGATGCCACCAACACTGTGGGAAAGACCGCCGGCTGATGGGACAATCTCCTGCAAGCCGCCTCAGAAAGTTTGAGTAAAATGGTGTGAAACATATCAAGGTTCCACCTTACCATCCTGCTTCAAATGATGCAGCAGAGCGCACTGTACAAATTGTAAAACATTCCCTCATCAAACAGATGTTGGATCCAAATCCAAAGAAACGACAGTTGTCATTGGACCACAAATTGGCTAATTTTCTAATTACGTATCGTAATACTCCTCATACAACTACTGGTAGAACACCAGCAGAGTTATTTCTCAAACGACAACCATGGACCGTTGTTAAAACCAAACTTGGCACAGTCAGTAGAAGAGAAACAATTAAGACAGAAAGAGAGTCATGACAGAGGTAGAGTGAAAGCGCGGCCCCAGCCTGCGAGCACCATCAGAGCAGGCCAGGGAGCGGAAGGAGCAGCGCGGCGGCCTACCGCTCCAGGGAGCTGCATGTGCTGGAGCAGGAAAGCAACGGCAGTGAAGAGTGACGTCACCAAGGTCCAGGTCGGTGATTGGGGCGTGGGCAGGTACAGCAGGAGCGGCGAGGTCGGGGCGAAGGAGCGGCGAGAGATTGTAGAGGGATGTGATCGGGGCCAAAGAGAGGCGTGAGTTTGGGGCCCAGAAGAGGCGAGGGCCTAGGGGCAGCACAGGCCAGCCCACACTGCGATATGTGTGCGCACTAGGTCCGTGCAGCAGAGCAGATCTCCAGTCGTCTTGGATAACCTTTGCCACTGGACCAAGACCTAGTTCTGTCAAGCCCGTGTGGTGGCTGGTGTGTAACAGTCACCACACGTTAAAAAAATCCACGCACAGGCATCTTCCACCCTTCAACATGTAGTTTGGGACCTGGAATATTAGGTCCTTCATTGAAACACCTGTGAACTTTTTGGCATGGAAGCAAGTCATCCTCGACTCGAGGGACTGCCGATGATGATAATGAGAGTGAAAGAGAGAAGTTTGGAATTAAATCAGAAGGTGAGAGTGAAGCACCATCACCATAAATGGTTAAAAGTGGTTACCAGGAAGAGTGATGAAGATATGGTCAGGTTTGGTCAAGCTGTTTGATCATGGACAGGCTAGGTTTGTTCACATTGGTCATATTTTACCTACAGACGTGGAAGAAGTTGAAGGTTGGAATGATTCGATTATTTCTGACTAATCAGATAGTTTTGACCCAAGTAAAGTACCAGTAGCAAATTGTACATTAAAAGTACTGGAAACAATCAAGAGAAAGTCAGAATTTAAGTCTGAGTCCGAGTCAGGCAGACATACAGTCTGAAGTTGTAGAGAGTTCAAATGTAGATCAAGGGCATCCCTTGGAGGAAAACTTTCCTCAGGATCAGCCTAGAATGAGTCTAAGTTTGACACCATGTTTGGAAAGTTCTGTTTGAGAGCAAAGGTATCCTCTGCGAAACAGAAAACCAGTGGTTAAGCTTGATTTGTAAATATGGCAAAATAAGTCCATATCCTTTGTTATGCATAACCATGCAAGTTATGTATGATGATTGTTTGTTATAATTACTTCTTCATTAAGGAGGGAGAAGTGTAATATATATAGCTCCACCCAGTGGACTACTATGGCATTGCTGTTTACAAGACTAAAGAATGTCACCTGTCAGCCTTCCTGAAGTTATCAGCCATCTTAGAGCCTGTATGTGTTTGTGAGGTTATACCGAAAACAACAATATTAATATGTTGTTGTTGAATGAGTGAGTGGCGAAGTACAGAACTCTATCTGAACAGGTGCTACATAATGGGACATGAGACATTGATCAGATTGATAGATTTTTGTTGGTAAAGTTATGAAGGCATAGGGAGCAAAGGTGGGTAAATGGAGTTGAGGTACAGATCAGCCATGATCTAATTGAATGGTGGAGCAAACCCGAGGGGCTGAATGGCCTCCTTCTGTTCCCAATGTTCCTATCTTCCTGTAAGAGAGTTTTTTTGCAGATGAAAATAAGTTTGGAAGGTTGTAGGGAGTTACGGGTGATAAAATGAATGCTCAGAGATAGCCTTGTCAGTGATTGAGACGACGTGCAAGTAGTGAGGCCAGATGAGAAAGTAGTGGGGTGACTGTGATGGATAGGAGTGTTTAATGGACAACAGAGGGGCAGTGAAATGGGAGGAGAAAGGATAAGGGGAGTTGAGATGGAGATTGAAATGAGCGAGGATGAGGAGTCACTGAATGCAGAGGCTGAAGGAGGAAAGCAGGGAGTATATTGTGGGTGAGAAATCTGGGGAGGTCGGCAATAAACAAAGGTTTTAAAGGGGAGAAGAATACTGTGTACAGTTTTGGTCTCCTTATTTAAGGAGGGATATACTTGCATTGGAAGCAGTTCAGAGAAGGTTCACGAGGTTGAGATGAAGGTTCCTGAGATGAAGGGGTTAACATGAAGAAAGGTTGAGCAGATTCGGCCTATACCCATTGGAGTTTAGAAGAATGAGAGATGATCACTAAGGGAACAAATATCACAACGGGCTGCTCTGATGTCACAACTTCCTGATGACATCAAAGCATTTTCAATCCCTGACGCATGAAGATCCCAATTTGGGGCAATTCTGCTAGAAACATCCGTCCTGCACTCCAATTTCTACATCTTTTGTCACGTATCTGTGGGGCAATGGGTTCTTATAAGGAACAAACAGCTGCTCAATCCAATATGGCTGCCAAGGGTTGTGAATGTTGTCTTGACCGTATAATATCTCAGCCTTAACCCCCACCACCCACCTTAAACTGCCACACACAGCTGGCAGAACAATATGGGCACATGACCCAGGGCCCACATCACAACTGAGGGGTGATGTAACCCGGCCTCACAATGAAAACCATGGCAACACAGAAACCCAGGAGTGGATAAAATACAGCCAAGTGGCACATACTGCATTTCTGCATGGGATGGAGGTTGTGACAGAGATAACATGTCTCGGGCTAAAATCACAAATGGATAAACTGCTTAACAAGTTCCACCAGCAGATTGGTGTTTGGTTGGAGTCTACTTTGGATCTTGCTGTGAAGAACCAGACTGAGATCCTTCGCTGTTTCAGAGTTGTGACCCCAGCTTAAGCAGACAAAATAGTTGAATTTCTCCTATCTCAGTTAGAGAACGCTGACCAAGGAGTGAGAGTCAGAACACTCACTGTGCTAAAGCACCTCATCACTTGGATCTCAGTGCATTGGGAGAGGAAGAAGGCTCAGATCGTGGCTGCAATAATACCAGTACTTCTAGACAAGTCCGCAATCAGGAGGAGAGCTGATTGCCCAGGTAATGTGTGTCCTGGCCCAGCAAGGTTACCTGGAGCCAGAGGGTGGAAAGGCAATGGTGCAATTCCTCATCCAAGTGTGCTGCACCCATTGATTCAGGGACCCTGGTGTAGGATTTGGCCGGTGCCAACATCATTGTGTGGATGTTACCATGGCAACACAGAAACCCAGGAGTGGACAAAATACAGCCAAGTGGCACATACTGCATTTCTGCATGGGATGGAGGTTGTGACAGACGTAAAGTGTCTCGGGCTAAAATCACAAATGGACAAATGGTAAAATCCAGAAGGATTTTTGAACTTTTAAAATGGATCGGTACCCTTTTAAAATGGAGATGCACATGGACAGCGTTTCAAAATGGAATTTGGACTTTAAAAAAGACTGATTTTTGGTTTCTGTGAAATATAGCAGGAGCTGTCTGTCTTTTGGGTTGCCATGGGGCCAGTGTCAATGCTGACGTTATGACGTTTTGCATTTGGAACTTCGTGTGATTTAAGGAAAAATACCTTTTGTCCATGAAGCCAGGAAGTCTGGATGGACAATGAGGTTTGCAGGCCAAATGTAACAGCTCTGGACTCTTTCAATGAAGGACTAGTCAAGAACTCAACAGTTAGCACTTCGAGAATGGCTCATCTACAGAAATGGCCTACCATTGTGTTCATCAAGTTGACCAATCCAGGACAGAGATGTCACCAGGAAGACCAACTAGCATCTGTGCTAGGGTAACCAGGAATCGCCCAGCCAGTTTTGTGTATTAGACAGGGTATAAAGATGCTGAACTTTGGGGATTCAGTGGCTTACTTTTCCTCTACCATCTGGAACGGGGTTCCCCGTGTGGCTACGCGTCTGTCAACTCTCCAGTAACGCCCGAAGTGAGGGCCTCGCTGTACCGCGTGAACGTAACTCTCTAGGTCTCATCACATGCCTCTGTTAGGCACGGTTTTGGCCATGTGAATCAACGACAAGGGCTGGTAATTATATCCAGCATACAACTCTGGAAATCCCCAAGATCGCCAGCGTGTTTGGCTGCTGAGGAACTGCAGGTATCCAAGACGCAGGCTAAGACATGTGTGTGTGAGGAGGCTTCCAAGTGTGGGTTCTGACCAAACCGGGAGAGCGGTTTACTTAGAAGGGTTTCCATTATCTAGGCTTAGATTCTGGGAAGGGGGTTGGTTTAGCGTAACCAACAGGGTGGGTATTTAGTCTAAGGTTTTAAGCTAGTGTCCACAGTCACCGACTCTTTAAGCCGTAAGCGAGAGGAGTAGGGGTTGTCGTTTTGTGAGCGTAATAAAAGGAATCGATCTTTGACCAACCTGAACCGTTTCATTTTGTCTGAGTCAATTCTAATCTATCCAAAGTAATTCTTTGGGTTCCAACTTGGGGGTTGTGGGGCTTGTGGTTCACTGTATAATTCGGAAGACCAACCGGGTGGCATCCGCTCACGGCTGGGTTACACAGTAATCGGTCAGGCAGAGTCAGCATGGATTTATGAAGGAGAAGTCATGTTTGACAAATTTGCTGGAATTCTTTGAGGATGTAATGAACAGGGTGGATCAAGGGGAACCAGTGGATGAGGTGTATTTGGACTTCCAGAAGGCATTTGACAAGGTGCCACATAAAAGGTTACTGCACAAGATAAAGGTTCACGGGGTTGGGGGTAATATATTAGCATGGATAGAGGATTGGCTAACTAACAGAAAACAGAGAGTCGGGATAAATGGTTCATTCTCGGTTTGGCAATCAGTAACTAGTGGGGTGCCGCAGGGAACAGTGCAGGGACCCCAACTATTTACAATCTATATTAACGACTTGGAAGAAGGGACCGAGTGTAACGTAGCCAAGTTGGCTGACGATACAAAGATGGAAGGAAAAGCAATGTGTGAGGAGGACACAAAAAAATTTGCAAAAGGACATAGACAGGCTAAGTGAGTGGGCAAAAATTTGGCAGATGGAGTATAATGTTGGAAAGTGTGAGGTCATGCACTTTGGCAGAAAAAAAAATAATTTTTTGAGGAGATAACCAAGAGGGTCGATGAGGGTAGTGCGTACGATGTAATATATATGGACTTTAGCAAGGTTTTTGGTAAGGTCCCACATGGTAGACTGGTCATGAAGGTTAAAGCCCATGGGATACAGGGCAAAGTGGCAAGTTGGATCCAAAATTGGCTTGGAGGTAGGAAGCAAAGGGTAATGATTGATGGATGTTTTTGTGACTTGGAGGATGTTTCCAGTGGGGTCCCACAGGGCTCAGTACTGGGTCCCTTGCTTTTTGTGGTATATATCAACGATTTAGATTTGAATATAGGGAGTATGATTAAGAGGTTTGCAGACGACGCCAAAATTGGCTGTGTAGTTGATGAGTAGGAAAGTCATGGGCTGCAGGAGGATATCAATCTACTGGTCAGGTGGGCAGAGCAGTGGCAAATGGAATTTAATTCAGAGAAATGTGAGGTAATGCACTTTGGGAGGGCTAATAAGGAAAGGGTATACACATTAAGCGGTAGGCCACTTAATAGTGTAGATGAACAAAGGGACCTTGGAGTGCTTGTCCACAGATCCCTGAAAGTAGCAGGCCAGGTGGATAAGGTGGTTAAGAAGGCATACGGAATGCTTGCCTTTATTGGCCAAGGCATAGAATATAAGAGCAGGGAGGTTATGCTTAAATTATATAATACTTTGGTTCGGCCACAGCTGGAGTACTGCGTGCAGTTCTGGTCACCGTATTATAGGAAGGACATGATTGCACGAGAGAGGGTGCAGAGGAGATTTACTAGGATGCTGCCTGGAAATGAGAATCTTAGTTATGAGGACAGGCTGGGTTTGTTCTCATTGGAACAGAGAAGGTTGAGAGACCTCATTGAGGTGTACAAAATATTGAGGGGCCTGGACATGGTGGATAGTAAGGGTCTATTTCCAGTGGTGGAGGGGTCTATTACGAGGGGGCATAGTTTTAAGGTGGTTGGTGGAAAGTTTAGAGGGGATTTGAGGGAGAGCTTCTTTACGCATAGGGCTGTGGGGATCTGGAACTCGCTGCCTGGAAGAGGGGTGGATGCAGAAACCCACACCACTCTTAAGAGATGGTTGGATGGGCACTTAAAGTGCCGTAACCTGCAGGGTTACAGACCTAGAGCTGGTAACTGGGATTAGACTGGATGACCTTTTCTTGGACGGAGCAGATATAATGGTAAGTACTGCAGGGAATCGAATACAGCCAGGGTGATCTCCTGGACTAGTTTCGATCACCTGGCTGGGTCTCAGAGGAATTTTGCCAGATTTTTTCTCCCTAAATTGGCCTGAGTTTTTATCTGGTTTTTGCTTCTCCCAGGAGATCACATGGCTCCGGTTTGGTTGGAGTTTAGATGTTTTTAGTGTAAGGGGTGTCGCAGTTGTGTGAGGCGGACTGGTTGGGCTGGGTGCTCCTTCAGCGCAGACACGATCGGCCGAAATGGCTTCCTTCTGCGCTGTAAATTTCTATGTTTCTAAGTTATTATTTAAATGGAGAAAGATTGCAAAGTGCTGCAGTACAGCGGGACCCAGGGGTACTTGTGCATGAAACACAAAAGATTAATATGCAGGTACAGCAAGTGATCAGGAAGGTATCTTGGCCTTTATTGCAAAGGGGATGGAGTATAAAAGCAGGGAAGTCTTGCTACAGCTATACAGGGTATTGGTAAGGCCTCACCTGGAATTCTGCGTGCAGTTTTGGTTTCCATATTTACGAAAGGATATACTTGCTTTGGAGGCAGTTTAGAGAAGGTTCACTAGATTGATTCCGAGGATGAGGAAAGGTTGAGTAGGTGGGGCCTCTACACATTGGAATTCAGAAGAATGAGAGATCTTATCAAAACGTACAAGATTTATGAGGGGGCTTGACAAGGTGGATGCAGAGAGGATGTTTCCACTGTTGGGGGAGACTAGAACTAGAGGGCATAATCTTAGAATAAGGGGCCGCCCATTTATAACTGAGATGAAGAGAAATTTCTTCTTTCAGAGGGTTGTAAATCTGAGGAATTCGCTGCCTCAGAGAGCTGTGGAAGCTGGGACATTGAAGAAATTTAAGACAGAAATCGATCATTTCTTAAACGATAAGGGAATAAGGGGTTATGGAGAGCGGGCAGATAAGTGGAGCTGAGTCCATGAACGGATCAGCCATGATCTTATTGAATGGCGGAGCAGGCTTGTGGGGCAGAGCGGGCTCGAGGGGCCGTATGGCCTACTCCTGCTCCGATTATGTTCTTATTTTAATCCCACTGGGGACGCTGCGCATCAGGCAGAGGAGGAGACCTATCTGACCTCGGTCTCACTCTCTGTGGGATTACCTGCTCATCGACGGGCTAGGCAGGAACTATTGGCAAAAGCTCCTGCCGTCCAAAGGGAAACAATCCAAACCGGAGAGTTTTAAAGCACGGGTCGACCCAAGAGAGAGTCATAGAGATAGGGGGCACACAAAACACCCTACAGTGGTACCACCCAATCATCAGCCCGACCCAGGAACAGTGGAGGAATTGGTCACACTGTGTGAAAGGGTGATGTGTCTGACCATAACGCAGTGAGGATGGAGGGTGACCTTTGGCAGTCCTTACTGGGGTTAGTCACCATGACCCAGGACCCCACGGCGTTAACAATAACCTGCAGTTGTGCAGCACATACCGGGAAAGGAAGCTGCGAGCCGGTAGCGAAGGCTTCTCCCTCACTTAAAATGAAGACCTCAATCTCCCGGCTCCTGCTGACCGGCTCCTCACTGGGTCTCGTTGCCCGTATCAGGGACGGGGCCGAGGAGCTGCGGCACTGAGTCTACTGAAGGTCCTGAGTCCCGATATCTATCACAATCAGCGAGGTGCTGGGAAGTCCATTAGTCCAGCCATTACTGCAACATTCACGCCAGTCTCTGTCACAGTGGGAATGGGAGAATAAATTATTGCCCGTCTTGTGCCGAACATTAAATACGATCGATGGGGGATGGACATGTTACCTCGCTGATAAATCACCAAAACAACTCAACACCAGCCATCGTTCCCCAAAAGAGAAGGGCTTTCAATATCAATCTCCTGTGTCAGTGCTCCTCCAGTCCTGCACTGAGAACCTAAAGGAGGATCTTCACCCAATGGGACTGAGTGTGCAGCACAGTGAGAGTGCGGAGAGAGGGAGCAGCACAGTGAGAGTGCGGAGAGAGAGAGGGAGCCGCACAGTGAGAGTGCGGAGAGAGAGGGAGCAGCACAGTGAGAGTGCGGAGAGAGAGAGGGAGCAGTACGGTGAGAGTGCAGTCAGAGAGAAGGATCAGCACAGTGAGAGTGCGGAGAGAGGGAGCAGCACAGTGAGAGTGCGGAGAGAGAGAGGGAGCAGCACAGTGAGAGTGCGGAGAGAGGGAGTCCAGCACAGTGAGAGTGCGGAGAGAGGGAGCACCACAGTGAGAGTGCGGAGAGAGGGAGCAGCACAGTGAGAGTGCGGAGAGAGAGAGGGAGCAGCACAGTGAGAGTGCGGAGAGAAAGAGAGAGCAGCATAGTGAGAGTGCAGAGAGAGGGAGCAGCACAGTGAGAGTGCGGAGAGAGGGAGCAGCACAGTGAGAGTGCGGAGAGAGGGAGCAGCACAGTGAGAGTGTGGAGAGAGAGAGGGAACAGCACAGTGAGAGTGCGGAGAGAGGGAGTCCAGCACAGTGAGAGTGCGGAGAGAGAGAGGGAACAGCACAGTGAGAGTGCGGAGAGAGGGAGCACCACAGTGAGAGTGCGGAGAGAGGGAGCAGCACAGTGAGAGTGCGGAGAGAGGGAGCAGCACAGTGAGAGTGCGGAGAGAGGGAGTCCAGCACAGTGAGAGTGCGGAGAGAGAGAGGGAACAGCACAGTGAGAGTGCGGAGAGAGGGAGTCCAGCACAGTGAGAGTGCGGAGAGAGGGAGCAGCACAGTGAGAGTGCGGAGAGAGGGAGCACCACAGTGAGAGTGCGGAGAGAGGGAGCAGCACAGTGAGAGTGCGGAGAGAGGGAGCAGCACAGTGAGAGTGCGGAGAGAGGGAGTCCAGCACAGTGAGAGTGCGGAGAGAGAGAGGGAACAGCACAGTGAGAGTGCGGAGAGAGGGAGTCCAGCACAGTGAGAGTGCGGAGAGAGGGAGCAGCACAGTGAGAGTGCGGAGAGAGGGAGTCCAGCACAGTGAGAGTGCGGAGAGAGAGAGGGAGCAGCACAGTGAGAGTGCGGAGAGAGGGAGTCCAGCACAGTGAGAGTGCGGAGAGAGGGAGCAGCACAGTGAGAGTGCGGAGAGAGAGAGGGAGCAGCAGAGTGAGAGTGCGGAGAGAGGGAGCAGCACAGTGAGAGTGCGGAGAGAGAGAGGGAGCAGCACGGTGAGAATGCGGAGAGAGAGAGGGAGCAGCACGGTGAGAGTGCGGAGAGAGGGAGCATCACAGTGAGAGTACGGAGAGAGAGAGGGAGCAGCACAGTGAGAGCACGGAGAGAGAGAGGGAGCAGCACAGTGAGAGCACGGAGAGAGAGCGGGAGCAGCACAGTGAGAGTGCGGAGAGAGAGAGGGAGCAGCACGGTGAGAGTGCGGAGAGAGGGAGCATCACAGTGAGAGTGCGGAGAGCGAGAGGGAGCAGCACAATGAGAGTGCGGAGAGAGAGCGGGAGCAGCACAGTGAGAGCACGGAGAGAGAGAGGGAGCAGCACGGTGAGAATGCGGAGAGAGAGAGGGAGCAGCACGGTGAGAGTGCGGAGAGAGGGAGCATCACAGTGAGAGTACGGAGAGAGAGAGGGAGCAGCACAGTGAGAGCACGGAGAGAGAGAGGGAGCAGCACAGTGAGAGCACGGAGAGAGAGCGGGAGCAGCACAGTGAGAGTGCGGAGAGAGAGAGGGAGCAGCACGGTGAGAGTGCGGAGAGAGGGAGCATCACAGTGAGAGTGCGGAGAGCGAGAGGGAGCAGCACAATGAGAGTGCGGAGAGAGAGCGGGAGCAGCACAGTGAGAGTGCGGAGAGAGAGAGGGAGCAGCACAGTGAGAGTGCGGAGAGAGGGAGCAGCACAGTGAGAGTGCGGAGAGAGAGCGGGAGCAGCACAGTGAGAGTGCGGAGAGAGAGAGGGAGCAGCACAGTGAGAGTGCGGAGAGAGAGCGGGAGCAGCACAGTGAGAGTGCGGAGAGAGAGAGGGAGCAGCACAGTGAGAGTGCGGAGAGAGAGAGGGAGCAGCACAGTGAGAGTGCGGAGAGAGAGCGGGAGCAGCACAGTGAGAGTGCGGAGAGAGGGAGCATCACAGTGAGAGTGCGGAGAGCGAGAGGGAGCAGCACAATGAGAGTGCGGAGAGAGAGCGGGAGCAGCACAGTGAGAGTGCGGAGAGAGAGAGGGAGCAGCACAGTGAGAGTGCGGAGAGAGGGAGCAGCACAGTGAGAGTGCGGAGAGAGAGCGGGAGCAGCACAGTGAGAGTGCGGAGAGAGAGCGGGAGCAGCACAGTGAGAGTGCGGAGAGAGAGCGGGAGCAGCACAGTGAGAGTGCGGAGAGAGAGAGGGAGCAGCACAGTGAGAGTGCGGAGAGAGAGAGGGAGCAGCACAGTGAGAGTGCGGAGAGAGAGCGGGAGCAGCACAGTGAGAGTGCGGAGAGAGAGAGGGAGCAGCACAGTGAGAGTGCGGAGAGAGAGAGGGAGCAGCACAGTGAGAGTGCGGAGAGAGAGCGGGAGCAGCACAGTGAGAGTGCGGAGAGAGAGAGGGAGCAGCACAGTGAGAGTGCGGAGAGAGAGAGGGAGCAGCACAGTGAGAGTGCGGAGAGAGAGGGAGCAGCACAGTGAGAGTGCGGAGAGAGAGAGGGAGCAGCACAGTGAGAGTGCGGAGAGAGAGAGGGAGCAGCACAGTGAGAGTGCGGAGAGAGAGCGGGAGCAGCACAGTGAGAGTGCGGAGAGAGAGAGGGAGCAGCACAGTGAGAGTGCGGAGAGAGAGAGGGAGCAGCACAGTGAGAGTGCGGAGAGAGAGAGGGAGCAGCACAGTGAGAGTGCGGAGAGAGAGAGGGAGCAGCACAGTGAGAGTGCGGAGAGAGAGATGGGAGCAGCACAGTGAGAGTGCGGAGAGAGAGAGGGAGCAGCACAGTGAGAGTGCCGAGAGAGAGAGGGAGCAGCACAGTGAGAGTGCGGAGAGCGAGAGGGAGCAGCACAGTGAGAGTGCGGAGAGAGAGAGGGAGCAGCACAGTGAGAGTGCGGAGAGAGAGAGGGAACAGCACAGTGAGAGTGCGGAGAGAGAGAGGGAGCAGCACAGTGAGAGTGCGGAGAGAGAGAGGGAGCAGCACAGTGAGAGTGCGGAGAGAGAGAGGGAGCAGCACAGTGAGAGTGTGGGGAGAGAGAGGGAGCAGCACAGTGAGAGTGCGGAGAGAGAGAGGGAGCAGCACAGTGAGAGTGCGGAGAGAGAGAGGGAGCAGCACAGTGAGAGTGCGGAGAGAGGGAGCAGCACAGTGAGACAGCGGACAGAGAGAGGGAGCAGCACAGTGAGAGTGCGGAGAGAAAGAGAGAGCAGCATAGTGAGAGTGCGGAGAGAGGGAGCAGCACAGTGAGAGCACGGAGAGAGAGAGGGAGCAGCACGGTGAGAGTGCGGAGAGAGAGAGGGAGCAGCACGGTGAGAGTGCGGAGAGAGGGAGCATCACAGTGAGAGTGCGGAGAGCTAGATGGAGCAGCACAGTGAGAGTGCCGAGAGAGAGAGGGAGCAGCACAGTGAGAGTGCGGAGAGAGAGAGGGAGCAGCACAGTGAGAGTGCGGAGAGAGAGAGGGAGCAGCACAGTGAGAGTGCGGAGAGAGAGAGGGAGCAGCACAGTGAGAGTGCGGAGAGAGAGAGGGAGCAGCACAGTGAGAGTGCGGAGAGAGGGAGCAGCACAGTGAGAGTGCGGAGAGAGAGTGGGAGCAGCACAGTGAGAGTGCGGAGAGAGAGAGGGAGCAGCACAGTGAAAGTGCGGAGAGAGAGAGGGAGCAGCACAGTGAGAGTGCGGAGAGAGAGAGGTAGCAGCACAGTGAGAGTGCGGAGAGAGGGAGTCCAGCACAGTGAGAGTGCGGAGAGAGAGAGGGAGCAGCACAGTGAGAGTGCGGAGAGAGAGAGGGAGCAGCACAGTGAGAGTGCGGAGAGAGAGAGGGAGCAGCACAGTGAGAGTGCGGAGAGAGAGAGGGAGCAGCACAGTGAGAGTGCGGAGAGAGAGAGGGAGCAGCACAGTGAGAGTGCGGAGAGAGAGAGGGAGCAGCACAGTGAGAGTGCGGAGAGAGAGAGGGAGCAGCACAGTGAGAGTGCGGAGAGAGAGAGGGAGCAGCACAGTGAGAGTGCGGAGAGAGGGAGCAGCACAGTGAGAGTGCGGAGAGAGAGTGGGAGCAGCACAGTGAGAGTGCGGAGAGAGAGAGGGAGCAGCACAGTGAAAGTGCGGAGAGAGAGAGGGAGCAGCACAGTGAGAGTGCGGAGAGAGAGAGGTAGCAGCACAGTGAGAGTGCGGAGAGAGGGAGTCCAGCACAGTGAGAGTGCGGAGAGAGAGAGGGAGCAGCACAGTGAGAGTGCGGAGAGAGAGAGGGAGCAGCACAGTGAGAGTGCGGAGAGAGAGAGGGAGCAGCACAGTGAGAGTGCGGAGAGAGAGAGGGAGCAGCACAGTGAGAGTGCGGAGAGAGAGAGGGAGCAGCACAGTGAGAGTGCGGAGAGAGAGATGGGAGCAGCACAGTGAGAGTGCGGAGAGAGAGAGGGAGCAGCATAGTGAGAGTGCGGAGAGAGAGAGGGAGCAGCACAGTGAGAGTGCGGAGAGAGAGAGGGAGCAGCACAGTGAGAGTGCGGAGAGAGAGAGGGAGCAGCACAGTGAGAGTGCGGAAAGAGAGAGGGAGCAGCACAGTGAGAGTGCGGAGAGAGAGAGGAAGCAGCACAGTGAGAGTGCGGAGAGAGGGAGCAGCGCAGTGAGAGTGTGGAGAGAGAGAGGGAGCAGCACAGTGAGAGTGCGGAGAGAGAGAGGGAGCAGCACAGTGAGAGTGCGGAGAGAGAGAGGGAGCAGCACAGTGAGAGTGCGGAGAGAGGGAGCAGCACAGTGAGAGTGCGGAGAGAGAGAGGGAGCAGCACAGTGAGAGTGCGGAGAGAGAGAGGGAGCAGCACAGTGAGAGTGCGGAGAGAGGGAGCAGTACAGTGAGAGTGCAGAGAGAGAGAGGGAGCAGCACAGTGAGAGTGCGGAGAGAGAGAGGGAGCAGCACAGTGAGAGTGCGGAGAGAGAGAGGGAGCAGCACAGTGAGAGTGCGGAGAGAGAGAGGGAGCAGCACAGTGAGAGTGCGGAGAGAGAGAGGGAGCAGCACAGTGAGAGTGCGGAGAGAGAGATGGGAGCAGCACAGTGAGAGTGCGGAGAGAGAGAGGGAGCAGCAGAGTGAGAGTGCGGAGAGAGAGAGGGAGCAGCACAGTTAGAGTGCGGAGAGAGAGAGGGAGCAGCACAGTGAGAGTGCGGAGAGAGAGAGGGAGCAGCACAGTGAGAGTGCGGAGAGAGAGAGGGAGCAGCACAGTGAGAGTGCGGAGAGAGGGAGTCCAGCACAGTGAGAGTGCGGAGAGAGGGAGCAGCACAGTGAGAGTGCGGAGAGAGAGAGGGAGCAGCACAGTGAGAGTGCGGAGAGAGAGAGGGAGCAGCACAGTGAGAGTGCGGAGAGAGAGAGGGAGCAGCACAGTGAGAGTGCGGAGAGAGGGAGTCCAGCACAGTGAGAGTGCGGAGAGAGGGAGCAGCACAGTGAGAGTGCGGAGAGAGAGAGGGAGCAGCACAGTGAGAGTGCGGAGAGAGAGAGGGAGCAGCACAGTGAGAGTGCGGAGAGAGGGAGCAGCACAGTGAGAGTGCGGAGAGAGAGTGGGAGCAGCACAGTGAGAGTGCGGAGAGAGAGAGGGAGCAGCACAGTGAAAGTGCGGAGAGAGAGAGGGAGCAGCACAGTGAGAGTGCGGAGAGAGAGAGGTAGCAGCACAGTGAGAGTGCGGAGAGAGGGAGTCCAGCACAGTGAGAGTGCGGAGAGAGAGAGGGAGCAGCACAGTGAGAGTGCGGAGAGAGAGAGGGAGCAGCACAGTGAGAGTGCGGAGAGAGAGAGGGAGCAGCACAGTGAGAGTGCGGAGAGAGAGAGGGAGCAGCACAGTGAGAGTGCGGAGAGAGAGAGGGAGCAGCACAGTGAGAGTGCGGAGAGAGAGATGGGAGCAGCACAGTGAGAGTGCGGAGAGAGAGAGGGAGCAGCATAGTGAGAGTGCGGAGAGAGAGAGGGAGCAGCACAGTGAGAGTGCGGAGAGAGAGAGGGAGCAGCACAGTGAGAGTGCGGAGAGAGAGAGGGAGCAGCACAGTGAGAGTGCGGAAAGAGAGAGGGAGCAGCACAGTGAGAGTGCGGAGAGAGAGAGGAAGCAGCACAGTGAGAGTGCGGAGAGAGGGAGCAGCGCAGTGAGAGTGTGGAGAGAGAGAGGGAGCAGCACAGTGAGAGTGCGGAGAGAGAGAGGGAGCAGCACAGTGAGAGTGCGGAGAGAGAGAGGGAGCAGCACAGTGAGAGTGCGGAGAGAGGGAGCAGCACAGTGAGAGTGCGGAGAGAGAGAGGGAGCAGCACAGTGAGAGTGCGGAGAGAGAGAGGGAGCAGCACAGTGAGAGTGCGGAGAGAGGGAGCAGTACAGTGAGAGTGCAGAGAGAGAGAGGGAGCAGCACAGTGAGAGTGCGGAGAGAGAGAGGGAGCAGCACAGTGAGAGTGCGGAGAGAGAGAGGGAGCAGCACAGTGAGAGTGCGGAGAGAGTTAGGGAGCAGCACAGTGAGAGTGCGGAGAGAGAGAGGGAGCAGCACAGTGAGAGTGCGGAGAGAGAGATGGGAGCAGCACAGTGAGAGTGCGGAGAGAGAGAGGGAGCAGCAGAGTGAGAGTGCGGAGAGAGAGAGGGAGCAGCACAGTTAGAGTGCGGAGAGAGAGAGGGAGCAGCACAGTGAGAGTGCGGAGAGAGAGAGGGAGCAGCACAGTGAGAGTGCGGAGAGAGAGAGGGAGCAGCACAGTGAGAGTGCGGAGAGAGGGAGTCCAGCACAGTGAGAGTGCGGAGAGAGGGAGCAGCACAGTGAGAGTGCGGAGAGAGAGAGGGAGCAGCACAGTGAGAGTGCGGAGAGAGAGAGGGAGCAGCACAGTGAGAGTGCGGAGAGAGAGAGGGAGCAGCACAGTGAGAGTGCGGAGAGAGGGAGTCCAGCACAGTGAGAGTGCGGAGAGAGGGAGCAGCACAGTGAGAGTGCGGAGAGAGAGAGGGAGCAGCACAGTGAGAGTGCGGAGAGAGAGAGGGAGCAGCACAGTGAGAGTGCGGAGAGAGGGAGTCCAGCACAGTGAGAGTGCGGAGAGAGAGAGGGAGCAGCACAGTGAGAGTGCGGAGAGAGGGAGCAGCACAGTGAGAGTGCGGAGAGAGAGAGGGAGCAGCACAGTGAGAGTGCGGAGAGAGAGAGGGAGCAGCACAGTGAGAGTGCGGAGAGAGAGAGGGAGCAGCACAGTGAGAGTGCGGAGAGAGGGAGCAGCACAGTGAGGGTGCGGAGAGAGGGAGTCCAGCACAGTGAGAGTGTGGAGAGAGGGAGCAGCACAGTGAGAGTGCGGAGAGAGAGAGGGAGCAGCACAGTGAGAGTGCGGAGAGAGAGAGGGAGCAGCACAGTGAGAGTGCGGAGAGAGAGAGGGAGCAGCACAGTGAGGGTGCGGAGAGAGGGAGCCCAGCACAGTGAGAGTGCGGAGAGAGGGAGCAGCCCTCACCATTGGCACATTTTGATGACGCACTCAGTGGCCTGGAGACGTTTGGAAACTCCAAGAGATTTCGGGTCAAGGCCGATGAGGAAGCGGATAAATTGAAGAGTACACTGACTGGTTATGTGCCGGGGGAACATGGTAGTCTGTGCTACCGAGGAACTGCTAGTCACAATAGAGAGCCATATTCTGCCAGCTGTTAGTCATTGACTTACAAGTGGGCAGGTGATAAAGGTTGGATCCAGGGATCTGACCCTAAAACTCAGCCTAATACAGACCGTGACTCAGATAGCCAGTCCCTATATATAAATCGCTGGAGGTTTCCCATCAACTTTATCACAACAGAGTGCTGCTTACCTACATGCCGGATCTTATCGAGGCCGAGCCACCAGAGCTGCAGAGCCCTGTTCGACAGTTAGCCATCAACGCCTGCAGGCATCTCCTGCAGCTACAGTGGATCAAACCTGACAACTGATTCATAAGCACATCAGAAATAGGAGCAGCAGTCGGCCATCTGGCCCCTCGAGCATGCTCCGCCATTCAATAAGATCATGGCTGATCTGATCATGGACTCAACTCCACTTCCCTGCCCGCTCCCCATAACCCTTTACTCCCTTATCGCTCAAAAATCTGTCTGTCTCTGCCTTAAATATATTCAATGACCCAGTCTCCACAGCTCTCTGGGGCAGAGAATTCCACAGATTTACAACCCTCTGAGAGAAGAAATTCCTCCTCATCTGTTTTAAATGGGTGGCCCCTTATTCTAAGACTATGTCCCCTATGAGTGGAAACATCCTCTCTGCATCTACCTTGTCGAGCCCCCTCATTATCTTCTATATTTCAATAAGATCACCTCTCATTCAAAGATGTCTGACCAGTACATTGGGCTTGGTATCTCCAGAACGGAACGATGACGAGGACACAAATGGTGCTACAAAGGAGATGGCCTTGCTTGAAACCCAAACTACAGATTCGCTGCAAAATCTTCTGAAGCATATATTACTTCAGGATCTCTCCCCTCAAGGACTTGTAACCATTTTCAAGCATGTAGACCATGAACGAGAGAGAGCCATGAAAATGAGCAGAGCTTGTGAAGCTTTACTAGAGGAATCTCACTGTTACTAATGTAGTGCCTGAAAATAACACGGGCTCTCCGATTGGACGACTGATGTTAGTAATGTAGTGCCTGGAAATAACATGGGCTCTCTGATTGGACGACTGATGCCGCATTGTGCAGACGCATCGCTTCCCGTTGGCCAGATGCCACGGATCCTTTGTACACAATCCTGGCCATTCATTTCTTGTGTGAAGGCACCAGTCTGGTTCAGCAAATGCAGTAGTTATAGTCAGGGAACAATTAGTTATCCCTGACACTTTAGTTCTCTTTCAATCAAGCTCACCGATCACAGAGGTTATTTCCAAGTGTTTGCCCGTGACCAGCTGGGCAACTTACCCTTCATGGTCTTCAAAGGACTGACCGACCAACACCCAGCTGTTACAGTGCAGCCACCGTTCTCATCCACACCACTGTTAAAACACGGGGTAGTGAACCTGGGGACCAGGTCTCGGAGATAAATTGAAGGGCTGAGGCTTCAATTGCAGTCAATTCTTTACGAACAGGTGAAACTTTCAGTTATGCGTCGTATCGCCATTTCAGCCTCACACAACACAGCAACAGTGTCCTGTCTCCTCAGCTGCCCTGTGCCTTTGGACAAGGACGTCAGTGACATGTGGAGATCACTGACTAGGGACACAGAATGTGCCCCGAGAGCCATGGGAGAGCTGCTGGACATCCTGGAAAAGCAGTTACCATTTGCAATGAGCAGAACCTGTCCCGTCAGTGAGAACACGCCACAGTACTCCACCTTCAATCTCTGGCTGCCGTCTGTGGGCTGCGACACATGATAACTAAGCCCGAGTCGGTAAAGGTGGTGACGACATTATTCCCCCAGTTATTCAGTGCCCTGCTCATTCATTGCAACTGTTGTGTCAATGTTGCTCTGCTCAATGGTTTTGCTTCTGATGATAAATTGAACCAGAGACGATTCTCAGCTGAGTTTGAAACACCTAAGTGTAGAGAGCTGAGTGTGAACTAGGTGAGGACACTAAAGGACCTGCGAGCTCGGGCCCATTATAAAGAGGTAGCTACTTACATGGTGACCAGTGGGGGATCGGACCAGATGAAGAACCTCCGCATGTTTGACAAGGGGGTTGGCTTGCTGGCCAGAGCAATGGTGCATTATGCTGGCATCAGCCTGCCTGGATTATGGAAGAGCTGGCAGCTCAGATCCTTACCATCCAAGACTGTCAGGCAGTCACCGTGGCTTCCTTCTTTGGCGAGCTATTAAAATTCCCAATGGTTTCACGACTGCAGCTCACAGACACTTGGTGAGCACATTGCTAAGGTGCTCGCGTGATGCTTGTCCAGTTGCCCAGTTGCTGTGTGTCAGGGGTCTGGGCAACATTACAGTTGGAGCCCATCACTGGTCCCATCAAGTGATGGGCACAATGCTTAGTTTATTGGGGACCAAGGAGAACCAAGAGAAAGTGCTAACATTTGAGGGGCTCTCGTGCCTGTCTAAAAACATCACTAAATTGAGAGTGAGCGCAATCCAACCCTTTGAAAAGGAAATTCACAGCAACATTCAACCGCTCTTCGAGGCCAAGTGCGATCTAGTGCAGGCTGGAGCATTCAGCATATTGGGGAACTTGACCAAATGTGGAATCGGAGGTTCCAGATCCTTCTTCTACTGGCAGATCCATTCCAACCTTGCGCGTTTGTTGTTGCACCTGGACGGAAAGAGTGAGTAGGTCACCAGGTGTTATAGTTCAACACTGCAATTGGTTGTCCCCCTCATTGGATCGGCCAAGGTTTCCTCATTACTCAAGGACTATCTAGGGGAGCCTAACAGGAACCACACGAACCTCCTAATTGACCTTTCACGACAGTTGGTTGAAGATTTCCCCAACAGGATCACTTCCTACACCATGGATTGCGAGTCCTTCCTCCACAACCCCTAGGAGCAGTTCCGAATACATGCAGCGGCCTTTTCAACTTTACTTCTCCAGCGGTCAGAACGTGTCCGACCCGCCCAGAGGCTCACCTGGTGGAACAGCTGCCTCAGGAACTGCTGCTGTCGCCATCAGTCTGAAGCCTAATCACACAGGCCCCGATCATCCTCCACCACCTCTTCTTAACATCAAACTGATCATTCTTCAACATGACTTCTTTATTTGTAAATTTATAAATTGTAAACAGATATTCTGTTGTTACACACACCCAAACACACCCACAGCCACATACTCACCCTCACTCACACCCAAACACACCCTCTCACATTTACACAGACTCACGCACACATAATCACAACCTCACACACCCTCACCTTCACACACACATATACCCTAATAGGTTTGATCTGACAGCCATTACGGAGACGTAATTGCAAAGTGACCACGGTTGGGAACAAAATATTCCAGGATACTTGAGATAGGCAAAATGGAAAAGGAGGAGGGGTAGCCCTGATAATAAAGGATGGGATAAAGACAGTAAGAACATAAGAACATAAGAAATAGGAGCAGGAGTAGGCCATACGGCCCCTCGAGCCTGCTCCGCCATTTAATACGATCATGGCTGATCCGATCATGGACTCAGGTCCACCTTCCTGCCCGCTCCCCATAATTCCTTATTCCCTATCGGTTATAAGACAGTAGAGTCGCACTCACCCATCACTCCTTTAAGGCACAAAAGCCCCACAAGAAAAGTGGTCCAATCATGGATAACAAGAGAAGTTAAAGATAGTACTAGATCAAAGGAAGAGGCTTATAATGAAGCCAAAAAGAGCAGTTAGCCTGAGGATTGGGAGAATTTTAGAATTCCGCAAAGGAGGACCAAGAAATTGATCATGAAAAAGAGAAAAAAGAATGAGAGTAAATTAGCAAAAGACATAAAAACAGATTGTAAACATTTTTATAGGTATGTAAATAGGAGGACATTAGTGAAAGTAAACATGGGCCCATTAGAGGCAGAGACAGGAGAAATGATAATGGACAATAAGGAAATGCAGCGACATTAAACAAATACTTTGTATCTGTCTTCATAATAGAAGACACAAAAAACATTCCAGAAACAATAGGAACCAAGGGTCTAGAACTTAAATAAATCAGTATAATTAAAGACATGTGTATTGTATAGGGTTAATCACATAGGGTTAATTATGATATTCCGACAATTACAGTGTGTTTCTGCTCCATGCCTCGTGGAATGTTATTGATGCAGAGAGAGAGAGAGAGAGACCTTGATGCGCACACCAGCCTGTTTATGGGACAGTCAGCGCCTCGAGGTCTCATGCTTTGTGGAAGAACAGCTGGGGCCTTACTGATTAGGAGTTGGCCATAAGTCACATACACCCATGTTTGTTCAATAGTATAAAGGAACAGAACTGTCCAGTAGCTCTTTGAACTTCACCTTGGACCGTGATTCGCGAGCGGTGCCGGGACCCCCAAGGCTCCTGACCAGCCGACGTTGCAGAGTTCCCGACGGGCCGAAGGCGCTTTGTTGCATCTTATCATACTTCTCTTTTCTTTGTAAACTCTATTGTGTTTCTTTTCTCTCAGTAAACGTTGTTTTATCTTTACTTGATTTCTCTTGTCTCTTATTTAACATTCATCCAGATCCCGAACCTGGGTCTATTATTATCGATCCAAAACAACATGGTACTGGAGAAATTAATGGGACTGAGTGGACAAGTCCCCAGGACCAGATGATCTGCATCCTCGGGTTTTAAAAGGAGTAGCTGCAGACAGTGGATGCACTGGTATTAATCTTCCAGAATTCCATCATTTCTCGAACTGTCCCCAAGGATTGGAAGGTAGCAAACACAAACCCACTATTTAAGAGAGGAAGAGAAAAATGTTTAGCCTTACATCAGTAGTAGGCAAAAAAACAGAATCTATTATTAGGTAACAGGGCACTTAAATAATAATAGGATTAGGCAGAGTCAACACGGTTTTATGAAAGGGAAATCATGTTTGATAAATCTGTTCGAGATTTTTGAAGCATTCGATAAGGTGCCACGCAAGAGGTTATTACACAAAATTAGGACTCATGAGATTGGGTGTAATATATCAGCATGGATTGAAGATTGGTTAATGGACAGAAAACAGAGAGTGGGAATAAACGGGACATTTTCAGGTTGGTAGACTGTCTTCTTCTTCTTAGGCAGTGCCTCGGAGTCAAGGATGACTTGCTTCCACACTAATATGAGTTCTCAGGTGACTGATGAGACCGATGCGGAATCTACAGTCTCTGTCACAGGTGGGGCAGACGGTGGTTGGAGGGACGGAAGGGTGGGGTGCTTGATTTGTCGTACACGCCTTCCGCTGTTTGTACTTGGCTTCCGCATGTTCCCGGCGAAGAGACTCAAAGTGTTCGTGCCTTCTCGGATGCTTCTCCTCCACTGAGCGGTCTTGGGCCAGGGATTCCCAAGAGTCGGTGGGGATGTTGCATTTTTTCAAGGCTTTGAGGGTTTCCTTGAAGCACTTTCTCTGCCCTCCTGGGGCTTGCCTGCTGTGACGTAGCTCGGAGTAGAGTGCTTGTTTTGGGAGTCTAGCATTGGGCATGCGGACAATGTGGCCCGTCCATCGGAGCTGATCGAGCGTGGTCAGTGCTTCGATACTGGGGATGTTGGCCTGAGAGAGAACACTAACATTGGTGCACCTATCCTGCCAATGGATTTGCAGGATTTTGCAGAGGCAGCGTTGGTGGTACTTCTCCTACTGTACATAGTCCCCTGATGCATATAGGAGGGAGGTATCACGACTGCTGTGAAGTTTGGTGACGGGTTTGAGATCCTGGTCTTCGAACACTTTTTTCCTCAGGCGACCGAAGGCTGCACTGGTGCACTGGAGGTGGTGTTGGATCTCGTCTTCGATGCCTGCTCTTGTTGATAGGAGGCTCCCAAGATATGGGAGGGGTATCGCTACTGCTGTGAAGCTTAGTGACGGATTTGAGATCCTGGTCTTCGAACACTCTTTTCCTCAGACGACCGAAGGCTGCACTGGCACACTGAAGGCGGTGTTGAACTTCGTCATCGATGTCTGCCTTTGCTGACAGAAGGCTCCCAAGGTATGGGAAGTGGTCCACATTGTCCAAGGTCTCATTGTGGAGCTTGATAATCGGGGGGGTAGTGCTGTGTGGTGGAGGCAGATTGGTAGAGAACCTTTCTTTGTCTTACTGATGTTTAATGTGAGGCCCAGACTCTTGTACGCTTCAGTGAAGTTGTTGACGATAGTTTGGAGTTTGGACTCTGAGTGTGCATAAATGCAAGCGCCATCTGCATACTGTAGTTCAATGACAACCAGTGGGGTACCGCCAGGATCAGTGCTTGGGCCTCAGCTATTTACAATTTATATTAATGACTTGGATACGTCACACTCAGTGCATTCATCTAAGTTTGCTGATGATACAAAGCTAGGTGAGAATGTAAGTTGTGAGGAGGATGCAAAGAGGCTTCAAGGGGATATAGACAGGCTAAGTGTGTGGGCAAGAACATGGCAAATGGAATATAATGTGGAGAATTGTGAAGTTATCCACTTTGGTAGGAAAAACAAAAAAATAGAATAGTTGTTGAATGGTGAGAGATTGGGAAATGTTGGTGTTCAGAGGGACCTGGGAGACCTTATACATGAATCACAGAAAGTTAACATGCAGGTACAGCAAGCAATTCGGAAAGCAAATGGTATGTTAGCTTTTGTTACAAAGGGATTAGGGTATAAGGGTAAAGGGGGTAGAAATTGCCCTTCCCCTTAAGGCCTGTCACCACCACAAATCGGCGGCCATGCTGTGGAGTGAAGTGGCCGGCGACTTTTGATGGAATGGCCGCTGCTCGCCCAATTGCCCTCCGAGTTTTCCCAATCCCCACCCCCCTATCGCTCCGCTGCTGCCGATCCGCAGTAAGCGCGACATCACCGTGCGCACCGCTGATCTACCCCCCGACCGCCGCCGCCCCCCCCCGCCCGACGACGACATTCCCCTCCGAAAAACTTCGGCTCGCCCGGTGGGGCCAAAACCCCCGGTGGTCCAGTGAGGCTGTGGCCTTCTGCAGCTTCCCTTAAAGGGGAGGGTGCACTGCCGCTATGTTTTTTTTGTCGACGACTGCTATGTCGGGCCGACAATTATGCTCACGGATTCGGCCGGGCCGCTAATGGGCAGCCTGGGACCCCTTCTTGGGTGCAAGGCTGCTGGCCCAGCCAAAACCCTCCCTGGTGGCCCAGTGGGCCGAAGTTATAAAATCGTGGAGGCTCTGTCCTTTAAGTGAATGGGAGAGCAGTGGTGACGTGGCGCAGTGAAGACGTCGTTGCGGCGGTCACTCCACACTGCCACTCTCGTGTACTCACCACCTCATATCCAACCCTCATGTATTCACCCCCTGTATCCGCCCTTCTCGTGTACTCACCCCCATATCCGCGCCTCTAGTGTACTCACCCCCGTATCCGACCCTCTCGTGTACTCACTCCCCATATCCGCCCCTCTCGTGTACTCACCACCCCGTATCCGACCCTCTCGTGAACTCACCACCCCGTATCCGACCCTCTCGTGTACTCACTCCCCATATCCGCCCCTCTCGTGTACTCACCACCCCGTATCCGACCCTCTCGTGAACTCACCACCCCGTATCCGACCCTCTCGTGAACTTACCACCCCGTATCCGACCCTCTCGTGTACTCACTCCCCATATCCGCCCCTCTCGTGTACTCACCACCCCGTATCCGACCCTCTCGTGAACTCACCACCCCGTATCCGACCCTCTCGTGAACTTACCACCCCGTATCCGACCCTCTCGTGTACTCACTCCCCATATCCGCCCCTCTCGTGTACTCACTCCCCATATCCGGCCCTCTCGTGTACTCACCACCCCGTATCCGACCCTCTCGTGAACTTACCACCCCGTATCCGACCCTCTCGTGTACTCACCGCCCCCATTAAGAGCGACTTCCGGATCCAAGGAAAAAAAAACAACAAAGAGCAAAATGTCGCTCAAGAGGCGACCTGAACCGCAGCTACGGTAAAAACCATTCAAATAGAGTGCGTGCGTCCCATTTCGGGCGGGGGGCAATTTCAACCCCAAGAAGTCTTATGACAATTATACAGGGTATTAGTGAGGCTACACCTGGAGTACTGTGTACAGTTCTGGTACTCACCGCCCTGTATCAGCCCCTCGTGTACTCACCTAAGGAAAGACATTCTTGCCTGAAAGGGAATGCAACAAAGGTTTACGAGACAGGTTGCTGGGATGGGGGGATTGTCCTATGAGGAGAGATTGAGCAGACTAGGCCTATATTCGCTAGAGTTTAGAAGAATGAGAAGTGATCGATTTGAAACATATAAAATTCTTAAGGGGTTTGACAGGGTTAGTGCTGAGAAAATGTTTCCCATGGCTGGGGAATCCAGAATAAAGGGTCAGCCATTTAAGATAATACAAAGCTAGGTGAAAAAATAGGATGTGAAGAGGATGCAAATTGCCTGCAATGGGACATAGACAGGTTAAGTGTGTGGGCAGTAAGGTGGCAGATGAAGTATAATGTGGGGAAATGTGGGGTTATTCACTTTGCTAGGAAGGATAGAAAAGCAGAATATTATTTTAAGTGGTGTGAAACTATTAACTGTTGGTGTTCAGAGATTTGGGTGTCCTTGTACAACAAACGCAGAGTTAGTCTCCAGGTATAGCAAGCAATTAGGAAGGCAAATGGCATGTTAGCCTTTACTGCAAGGGGGTTGGCGTACAAGAGTAAGGAAATCTTACTACAGTTGTACAGGGCCTTGGTGAGACCACACCTGGAGTACTGGGCACAGTTTTACAGCTCAATTTTTCCCAAGTCCGTTTACTAGCATATTGCCTGAGTTACTCCCGTTTTTCTAGGCTAGAAATGCACTGGAAATAATTTGCCAAAGTTTCCCCGATGTATAATTCAAATTTGGCGCCGCGCAGCGTGTCCAGTCGTGTCGGCGGGTGGAGCCTGCTGTCTGCACCCAAAAATGATGCCGCATCTTCTGCGCATGCGCGAGAAATTAAGTTACATTTCTGACGTCGTTGCAATGGACGCGCATGCACAGTACAGCTCCGAGTTGGCAATTGGCCATTTTTAAAGAGCCAGTTGTGTGTGTGAGAACGTTCAGTGCTGCGTGAGAGCATCGGGAAAATCGCAGCTGCAGCAATCAAGATGCAACGCGGTGCAAGGACCCAGAATTTCTTTGATTCAGAACAGATGGCAGGAGCTGGACACCAGCAGAGGTCACATAAACATAGAAAATAGGTGCAGGAGTAGACCATTCGGCCCTTCAAGCCTGCACCACCATTCAATATGATCATGACTGATCATGCACTTCAGTACCCCATTCCTGCTTTCTCTCCATACTCCTTGGTCCCTTTAGCCATAAGGGACATATCTAACTCCCTTTTGAATATATCTAACGAACTGACCTCAACAACTTTCTGTGGTAGAGAATTCCACAGGTTCACAACTCTCTGAGTGAAGAAATTTCTCCTCATCTCAGTCCTAAATGGCCTACCCCTTAGACTGTGACCCCTGGTTCTGGACTTCCCCAACATCGGGAACATTCTTCCTGCATCTAACCTGTCCAATCCTGTCAGAATTTTATATGTTTCTATGACATCCCCTCTCATTCTTCTAAATTCCAGTGAATATAAGCCTAGTCGATCCAGTCGTTCTTCATATGTCAGTCCTGCCATCCCGAAAATCAGTCTGGTGACCCTTCGCTGCACTCCGTCAATAGCAAGAATGTCCTTCCTCAGATTAGGAGACCAAAACTGTACAGAATATTCAAGGTGTGGCCTCACCAAGGCCCTGTACAACTGCAGTAAGACCTCCCTGCTCCTATACTCAAAATCCTCTCGTTATGAAGGCCAACATGCCATTTGCCTTCTTCACCGCCTGCTGTACCTGCATGCCAACTTTCAATGACTGATGTACCATGACACCCAGGTCTCGTTGCACCTCCCCTTTTACCATTCAGATAATAATCTGCCTTCCTGTTTTTACCACCAAAGTGGATAACCTCACATCTAACTACATTATAAAGCATCTGCCATGTATTTACCCACCCACCTAACCCGTCCAAGTCACACTACAGCCTCTTAGCATTCTCCTCACATCTCACACTGCCACCCAGCTTAGTGTCATATGCAAACTTGGAGATATTACATTCAATTCCTTCATCTAAATCATTAATGTATATTGTAAATAGCTGGGGTCCCAGCACTGAACCTTGCGGTACCCCACTAGTCACTGCCTGCCATTCTGAAAAGGACCCGTTTATCCCGACTCTCTGCTTCCTATTCTCTATCCACGTCAGTACATTACCCCCAATACCATGTGCTTTAAGTTTGCACACTAATCTCTTGTGTGGGACCTTGTCAAAAGCCTTTTGAAAGTCCAAATACACCACATCCACTGGCTCCCCCTTGTCCACTCTACTAGTTACATCCTCAAAAAATTCTGGAAGATTTGTCAAGCATGATTTACCTTTCATAAATCCATGCTGACTTGGACCGATCCTGTCACAGCTTTCCAAATGCACTGCTATTACATCTTTAATAACTGATTCCAACATTTTCCCCACTACCGATGACAGACTGACCGATCTATAATTCCCTGTTTTCGCTCTCCCTCCTTTTTTTAAAAGTGGGGTTACATTAGCTACCCTCCAGTCCATAGGAACTGATCCAGAGTCTATAGAATGTTGGAAAATGACCGCCAATGCATCCACTATTTCTAGGGCCACTTCCTTAAGTACTCTGGGATGCAGACTACCAGGCCCTGGGGATTTATCAGCTTTCAATCCCGTCAATTTTCCTAACACAATTTGCTGACTAATAAGGATTTCCTTTAGTTCTTCCTTCTCGCTAGAGCCTCGGTACCTTGTATTCCCAGAAGGTTATTTGTGTCTTCCTTAGTGAAGACAGAACCAAAGTATTTGTTCAATTGGTCTGCCATTTCTTTGTTCCCCATTATAAATTCACCTGATTCTGACTGTAAGGGACCTACATTTGTCTTCACTAATCTTTTTCTCTTCACATACCTGTAGAAGCATTTGCAGTCAGTTTTTATGTTCTCTGCAAGCTTACTCTCGTACTCTATTTTCCCCCTCCTAATTAAACCCTTTGTCCTCCTCTGCTGAATTCTAAATTTCTCCCAGTCCTCAGGTTTGCTGCTTTTTTTGGCCAATTTATATGCCTCTTCCTTGGATTTAACGCTATCCCTAATTTCCCTTGGAAGCCACGATTGGGCCACCTTCCCTGTTTTATTTTTTATGCCAGACAGAGATGTACAATTGTTGAAATTCAACCATGTGATCTTTAAATGTTTGCCATTGCCTATCCACCGTCAACCCTTTAAGTATCATTCGCCAGTCTATCCTAGCCAATTCACGTCTCATACTGTCGAAGTTACCTTTCTTTAAGTTCAGGACTCTAGTCTCTGAATTAACTGTGTCACTCTCCAGCTTAATAAAGAATTCTACCATATTATGGTCACTCTTCTCTAAGGGGCCACGCACAACAAGATTGCTAATTAATCCTCTCTCATTACACAACACCCAGTCTAGGATTGCCAGCTCTCGAGTTGGTTCCTCGACATATTGGTCTAGAAAACCATCCCTTATACACTCCAGGAAATCCTCTGCCATTCCCACCTCACTATGACTGTTTGGTGGTCTGTACACAACTCCCACTAGCGTTTTCTCCCCTTTGGTGTTCCGCAGCACTACCCATACAGATTCCACCTCATCCTTCCGTACTATTGCGTTAATCTCCTCTTTAATCAGCAACGCTACCCCACCTCCTTTTCCTTTCAGTCTATCTTTCCTGAATATTGAATACTCCTGGTTGTTGAGTTCCCAGCCTTGGTTACCTTGGAACCATGTCTCCGTTATTACATCATATCTGTTAACAGCTATCTGCGCAGTTAATTCATCTGCTCATTGAGACACAGAGCCTTCAGGCTTGTTTTTCTAACACTCTTTGTCCTTTTAGAATTATGTTGTAATGTGGCCCTTTTTGATTTTTGCCTTTGATTTTTCTGCCCTCCACTTTTACTTTTCTTCTTTCTATCTTTTGCTTCTGACCCCATTTTACTTCCCTCTGTCTCCCCGCATAGGTTCCCATCCCCCTGCCCTATTAGTTTAAATCCTCTCCAACAGCACTAGCAAACACTCCCCCGAGAACATTGGTTCCGGTCCTGCCCAGGTGCAGACCGTCCGGTTTGTACTGGTTCCACCTCCCCCAGAACCGGTTCCAATGTCCCAGGAATTTGAATCCCACCCTCTTGCATCATTCCTCAAGCCACGTATTCATCTTTACTATCCTGCTATTTCTACTCTGACTAGCAAGTGGCACTGGTAGCAATCCTGAGATTACTACCTTTGAGGTCCTACTTTTTAATTTAACTCCTAGCTCCCTAAATTCAGCTTGTAGGACTTCATCCCGCTTTTTACCTATATCGTTGGTATCTATATGCACCACGACAACTTGCTGTTCACCCTCCCCCTCCAGAATGCCCTGCAGCCGCTCAGAGACATCCTTGACCCTTGCACCAGGGAGGCAACATACCATCCTGGAGTCTTGTTTGCAGCCGCAGAAACGCCTATCTATTCCCCTTACAATAGAATCCCCTACCACTATAGGTCTCCCACTCTTTTACCTGCACTCCTGCAGCAGAGCCACCCACGGTGCCATGAACTTGGCTGCTGCTGCCTTCCCCGATGAGCCCTCTCCCCCAACAGTACCCAAGGTGGTGTATCTGTTTTGGAGGGAGATGACCGCAGGGGAACCCTGCACTACCTTCCTTCCATTGCTCTTCCTAATGGTCACCCATTCCCTATCTGCCTGTGTAACCTTTACCTGCGGTGTGACCAACTCACTAAATGTGCTATTCACGACATCCTCAGCATCACGGATGCTCCAGAGTGAATCCATGTGCAACTCCAGTGCCGCAATGCAGTCTGTCAGGAGCTGCAGCTGGATACACTTCCCGCACACATAGTAGTCAGGGACACTGGATGCATCCCTGATTTCCCACATAACACAGGAGGAGCATGACACGGATCTGGGCTCTCCTGCCATGACTTAACCCTTACATTACTTAATTTGGCAATAATGACAAGGTTTCTTACTGCTAAGAAAAAGCAAAAAGATGAAGAAAAAGAAAACTACTCACCAATCAACCAGCCAATCACTTATCCTCTTGGCTGTGACGTCACACTTCGATTACTTTTGACCCTGCTGCCGCCGCTTCCCTCACAGTTCCGCCTGCTCCCGCTGCTGCTCTCGACTAGCTCGGTCTGGGCCTCGAGCCTCAGACTTTATTGAAGTTCTCTGCTGCCGCCGCTTCCCTCACAGGTCCACCCGCTCCCTCTGCTGCTCCCTCCAAAGTTCCATCCAACGAAAGGAAGAAACGCTGGAACCAACTTGCAGAAGATTACTGCGCAATGGTGAGCACCCCGAGCTCTGGAGGCCAGTGCAAAAAGAAATGGCAGGACCTTGGTCAAGTAGTTTGTGTATGTAATATTTTCATTTATTCAATGGAATTGCAATTGTAAATGTGACCATCCGTTTGTCCCACCCAGCAGAAAGACACCCTCGCTAAAAAGTTAGGTTTTCATCTTTGCAGAGGAAGGTGGCCCGCAACAAAAGTGAGAGAACTCAAACAGGAAGAGGCCTGGCAAATCTGCAGCCACTGACAGCCTTGGAAGAGAGGGTCACCTCTTTGATGGGTCCTGCCTGGAGAAAAGCAATCACCACTGCACAAGCTGGGCCCACACTTGAGGGAGAGGGTAGCTCCTGCAAATTCATCGTGGTCCTTCAAATCAGCCCGCTGACTGGCCTGCAATGTGTGAGCCTACTCATGCCACCCACCCTGCCCCCTCTTCTGCTGCTAACCATTTGACTGTGTTCTATTATATTTTGCAGAACTTGAGACCAACCCTGACGATGCAGAAGAAGATTCAGACGTCTACGAGCCTGAAGAGAGCATCTTCCAATCCAACCCTCCAGACCAAGAAGATGGGGGTAAGGGGTGGGTGAGGGGATGGAGCTGGATGAAGCTCCCACTGTTGTACTGACTTTGGAGGAGGTGCCGTTCATTGAGATGACAGCCCCTTCCGTGACTCGTGATTTGAGTGCTGGTGGGACGTTCCATGGTTTCACCGAGGTTGCGGGTCCCAGTGGTGTGGTGCAGCGAGGCACATCCAGGGCCCCACTGTCCCAGGCTGCGGGTTCCAGTGGTGTGGTGCAGCGAGGCACATCCAGGGCCCCACTGTCCCAGGCTGCGGGTTCCAGTGGTGGGGTGTGAGCCACACCCGTGGGGAGGAGGGGAAGGAGAGCTTGACCGCGCTCTCCTGAGATGCAGGATCTAACAGATGTGCTTCAGATGATGTCATTGAGTGTGGAGAGCATTGACCTTACCCGATCGCTCCTGGACACCATCAGTGAGGTAGCGGGACTGTTGGGAGAATTAACAGTAATGACATGAAAAATGGGAATGATATCCAGGACCATCAGTGAGGGAATACTGACCATGAGGGAGGGAATGTTGCGGTCGCTGAGACACTGTCAGGGTGCATGAGGGATGGCATGTTGGAGTTAGTTGCTGCTGGACACGCCCAATCCCCACACCAATCTCTGAAGAGCCCAAAGCCGGGCACTTCAACTTGCCACCTGCCCCCGACGCCCCCCCCCCAAAACCCAGAAACACTGTGCCACCGCCTGCGGGCGGGGGTGGTGGAGAGTCCAAGACTAAGTGCAGCGGGCGGTCTGAGAATAAGGTGGAAGAGAGATGAGTGGGTGCAGCCTTTCTTTGTGTTGTTGTTATTATTGTTGTTACTGTTGTAACTGTTCTCAAATAAAACAATTTTTGTAAGTTATGCAAATTTATGTTTAAAAGTTTGTAAGTGATCTTAAAGTAAAGTTTGATACAATAATAATTTTATTAAAGTTAAGTACAAAAGAACTGTTTGTTAAACTTTTGAATAAAATATATTTTACATTAAAACTGAATCATGTTCTATTAACAGAACACAACATTACAGAACAGTTCCAAACAGTAAACATGTCCATGTGGAATAGTTGTCGCTGAGCCCTCAGGCATCAGTAAAGCGTTCACGGATGAGCTGCTGGCGCAAGGCTCGAGCAATTATTAAAGGGGCACGACGGCCCGCCCTCCTCCACCATCATGCTCCGGCCTCAAGCACTTGCATGGCTTCCTCATCCTCATCCTCCTCCTGCTCATCATCTGCATCTTCCACATCATTATCCTCAGCCACAGTACTACCAGTTGCTGCTGCCTCATGATGGTCAAGTTATGTCATCATCATAGGCAGTCCCTTGGAATAGAGGAAGATTTGCTTCCACTCCTGAAGTGAGTTCCTTGGTGGCTGAACAGTCCAATACAAGAGCCACAGACTCTGTCACAGGTGGGACAGATAGTCGTTGAGGGAAGGGGTGGATGGGACTAGTTTGCCGCACGCTCTTTCCGCTGCCTGCGCTTGTTTTCTGCATGCTGTCGGCATTGAGACTTGAGGTGCTCAGCACATTCTTGGATGCACTTCCTCCACTTAGGGCGGTCTATGGCCAGGGACTCCCAGGTGTCAGTGTGGATGTTGCACTTTATCAGGGAGGCTTTGAGGGTGTCCTTGTAGCGTTTCCGCTGCCCACCTTTGGCTCGTTTGCCATGAAGGAGCTCCGAGTAGAGCACTTACTTTGGGAGTCTTGTGTCTGGCATGCGGACTATGTGGCCTGCCCAGCGGAGCTGATCAAGTGTGGTCAGTGCTTCAATGCTGGGGATGTTGGCCTGGATGAGGACGCTAATGTTGGTGCACCTGTCCTTCCAGGGGATTTGTAGGATCTTGCGGAGACACCTTTGGTGAGATTTCTCCAGCAGCTTGAGGTGTCTACTGTACATGGTCCTCTGAGCCATATAGGAGGGCTGTTATTACTACAGCCCTGTAGACCATGAGCTTGGTGGCAGTTTGGAGGGCCTGTTCTTCAAACACTCTTTTCCTCAGGCGACCGAAGGCTGCACTGGCACATTGGAGGCGGTGTTGGATCTTGTCTTCGATGCCTGCTCTTGTTGATAGGAGGCTCCCGAGATATGGGAAGTGGTCCATGGTGTCCAGGGCCGCGCTGTGGATCTTGATGACTGGGGGGCAGTGCTGTGCGCTGAGGACAGGTTGGTGGAGGACCTTTGTCTTATGGATGTTTAGCGTAAGGCCTATGCTTTCGTACGCCTCAGTAAATGCGTTGACTGTATCTTGGAGTTCGGCCTCTGTATGTGCACAGATGCAGGCGTCGTCCGCGTACTGTAGCTCGACGACAGGGGTTGGGGTGGTCTTGCGACACACTGAGGGAGGGAGGGAACGACACATCGACTGAGGGAAAGGGAAGGAATAACCCACCAAGGGAGAGAGAGGGAGGGAACGACACACCGAGGTGCCCTGATCCTGTAAACCTCTGGGAATCAGCAGGCCAGGGTTCAGTGCCGATGCTCACTGTCCGTCCACAGGTTCAATCACTTGAACAGAACAGTCCTTGTTTCGAGGCGGTCAGCTTGTTCCATTAAGTTTGCATCTGTCAGCTGACAGTTGGTGAATTATATATATAACATTTTATTGTAAATGGGCCTAACAATCTTTTTGATCCATTCGAAACGTGTTTTTTCTCTGGTTTTGTGCCTTTCCCAGGTGACTACACGGCTGCAAGCAGGCAGGAATTATGTAGGAGGTGTAAGCAGGCCTATGTAACCTGAGCTTCTCCTGTCCATTAGCGTGCGCAATTTGGCTGCCACTCTGGGTCCTAGCCATTCAATCCTTTTCCACTTTTGCCCCTTTCCTTTCTTCTTTATCCCCCTCTGACCGTTCTCCCATCACCATGCCGCCTTTCATCTCTCCTTTCTCGGATAGTCTACCCTCCCAAATCCCTACCCCAACCCTTCATTACTCTTACACCTTCCTACTCTCCTGCCGCCGTCCCAGGCTTGACCCCCTCCTAGATAAGCCTACAGCTTCCCTCTGTGCCTCTTGGCATCCTCCAAAGAGCCCATCGAGGCACTCATCGCTGTCTCCTTACAAGCAGCAACCCCAGCCGTCCCATCCTACTCTCGCGCTGATCTTCCCGCCCAGCGCGCCGCTGGGGGCGAATCCTTCCAATCTCCCCCTCCAGCGCTGACCCTGTACAGGGACGCAGGCAGTGGGGCAGCCATCACCGACCCTTTCCGCATCTCCCTTGCAGAACGTCCATCTGCTTGTGAACAAGGTCCTTCCCATCCACGAGAAACTAATGGGACTGAAGGCCGATAAATCCCCAGAGCCTGCATCGAGAAAACTTAAAAGAGGTAGCCATGGAAATAGTAGCTGCATTGGTTGTCATCTTCCACAATTCTATAGATTATGGAACAGTTCCTGCAGATTGGAGGGTGACAAATGTAACCCCACTATTTAAAAAAAGGGAGAGAAAACAGGGAACTACAGACCGGTTAGCCTATCAGTAGTAGGGAAATGCTAGAGTCTATTGTAAAGGATGTGACAATGGCACACTTAAATATCAATGGGATTAGACAAAGTCAACATGGATTTATGAAAGGAAAATCCTGTTTCACAAACCTACTGGAGTTTTTTGCGGATGTAACTGATAGAATAGATAAGGGAGAACCAGTGGATGTAGTGTATTTGGATTTTCAAAAGGCCTTTGATAAAGTCGGTAATACGCTGGCATGGATTGAAAATTGGTTAACTGACAGAAAACAGAGAGTAGGAATAAACGGGTCTTTTTCAAGGTGGCGGCCAGTAACTAGTGGGGTACCACAGGGATCAGTGCTTGGGCCCCAGCTATTCACAATATATATAAATGATTTGGATGAGGGAACCAAATGTAATATTTCCAAGTTTGCTGACGACACAAAATTAGGTGGGACTGTGAGTTGTGAGGAGGATGCAAAGACGCTGCAAGGCGATTTAGATAGGTTGAGTGAGTGGGAAAACACATGGCAGATGCAGCATTATGTGGATAAATGTGAAGTTATTCACTTTGGTAGGAAAAACATAAAGACAAAGTATTATTTAAATGGTAGCTTGGGAAGTGTCGATGTACAAAGGGACCTGGGTGTCCTTGTACACCAGTCATTGAAAGCAAACATGCAGGTGCAGCAAGCAGTTCGGAAGGCAAATGGTATGTTGGCCTTCATTGCGATAGGATTGGAGTACAGGAGCAAGGATGTCTTACTACAGTAATACAGGGCCTTGGTGAGATCGTACCTGGAGTATTGTGTGCAATTTTGGTTTCCTTACCCAAGAAAGAATATACTTGCCATAGAGGGAGTGCAGCGAAGGTTCACCAGACTGATTCCTGGGATGGCAGGAGGAGAGATTGAGTCGACTAAGCCTGTATTCATTAGAGTTTAGAAGAATGAAACGTATAAAATTCTGACTGGGTTGGACAGACTGGATGCGGGGAGGATGTTTCCCCTGGCTGGAAAGTCTAGAACAAGGGGTCACAGTCTCAGGATACGCGGGAGGAAATTTAGGACCGAGATGAGGAGAAATTTCTTCACTCAGAGGGTGGTGAACTTGTGGAATTCTTTACTACAGAAGGCTGTGGAGGCCGAGTCACTGAATATATTTAAGAAGACAGATAGATTTCTAGACACAAAAGGCATCAAGAGGTATGGGAAAAAAGCAGGAATATGGTGTTGAGATAGAGGATCAGCCATGATCATATTGAATGGCAGTGCAGACTCGAAGGGCCGAATGGCCTACTACTGCTCCTATTTTTTCTATGAGTTTATCCTGAATGATTGCATTGTCACAATGGCCCTGACGGAAACCTGGCTGAGGGACGATGACACCTTACCCTTAAATTAAGCCTCCCAGTCTGGCTATACCTACCACCACTTGCCCCACCCAGACCGCCGTGGTGGCTGTGACACTCTCATCACCAAATCACACCTTGGTCTGCCCCCTACTCCTCCGACACTGTCTCCGCCTTTGAACAGCTCACATTACTCCACCCCTCTCGCCTCACATTTAAAATCCTCGTTCTCCATTGCCCACCCAAGTGCCATAAAAATGTTCTCACTGAGATATCTTCACTGCTTTCCTCCCTCAGCCTCTGCACTGAATGACTGTTCATCCTCGGTGATTTCAACCTCCATCTCAATTCATCGTGCTCACTCCTCGGAGTTCACCAGCCTCCTATCCTCCCTTAATCTCTCCCTCCATGTAAACTCCCCAAATCATATTCACAGCCAACCCCTCGACCTTGCCATCTCTTGTGGCCTTGCTACTCCCATCGGTCAATCGCAGATAAGGCCATCTCCGACCACTTCCTTGTATCGCTGTCTATATACATTCCCCCTTGCACCCTACCTCCAGTGTACGCCCCTGGAAAAAACTCTCCCGACTCTCTTACAACTGCAATTATCAACTCCCAACTGTCCAGCCTTTGGTCCTCCATTCACCATGACATTTCTGCAGCTACCAATCTGCTCAACCACCACCTTTGATGCCCTAGTCCCTGTTAAAACTCTCTCACCCTGGTCATTCCCCCTGGTACAGCCCTGAACTTCGCTCCCTTAAGTCCAAGGGGCGCAGACTTGAATGGATGTGGTGGACAAGTGGTTTAGCCATTCACCACCAGATCTGGCTGGACCATGTAAAGCATTATTGGGTCCTGCTCTCACCTGCTAAAATCGCTCACTATTCCAGAATCATTCTGGAATGTAAAGATAAACCCCGGCTTCTATTCTCCACTGCTAACCATCTTTTTAAACCCTTCTCCCCAGTCTCCACCCTCACCTCCGACAATAAGTGTGAGGAGCTCATAGACTTCTTAGAGACAAAGATGAAGACCATCCGTTCAGCTGCCTCTTCCCTCCCTTCCCCTCGCCCACTGGGCCAAACTTTCTCTAACGATTCCCCCTGCCCCAGCCCCGACCTCACATCTTTCTCCAGCTTCTCTCCGATCTCCCCTCATCCTGTCCATGAGACCCACTTCCTGCTCCCTTGACCCTATTCCCACCAAACTGCTGACCACCCAACTTCCTTTTCTGGCTCCCATATTAGCTGACATTGCTAACTGTTCTCTCTCCTCAGGTACTGTCCCCCTCTCCCTCAAATCTGCTGTCATCCCTCTCCTCAAAAAAACCCTTGACCCAACTGTGCTTGCAAACTACCGCCCAATCTCCAACCTCCTTTTCTCTCCATAGTCCTTGATTGTCACTTCCCAAATCCACGCCTATCTTTCCCACAATTCCATGTTTGAATTCCTCCAATTGGAATTCCGCGCCTGTCACAGTACCGAAACAGCCTTCCTCATCCTTCGACTTGTCTGCAGCCTTTGACTCGGTTGACCTCTCTTATCCTTCTCTACCGTTGTCCAGCTGGGTGGGACTGCACTCGCCTGGTTCCATTCTTATCTATCAAACTGCAGCCAGAGAATCACCTGCAATGGCTTCTCTTCCCGCCCCGCATCATTACCTCTGGTGTCCCCCAAGGATCTATCCTTGGCCCCCTCCTATTTCTCATCGATATGGTGCCCCTTGGCGACATCATCTGAAAACAGTGTCATTTTCCACATGTACACTGATGACACCCAGCTCTACCTCAATACCACTTCTCTTGACCGCTCCACGGTCTCTAAATTTCCAGACTGCTTGTCCAACATCCAGTTCTAGATGAGCAGAAATTTTCTCCAATTGAATATTGGGAAGACCGAAGCCATTGTTTTCGTTCCCTGCCACAAACTCCGTTCCTTAGCCACTGACTCCATACCTCCCCCCAAACTGTTCACAACCTTGGTGTCATATTTGACCCTGAAGTGAGCTTTTGACCACATATCCGCAGCATAACTAAGACCACCTATTTCTACCTCTGTAACATTGCCCGTCTCCACTCTTGCCTCAGCTCATCTGCTGCTGAAGTTCTCATCCATGACTATTCCAATGCACTCCTGGCTGGCCTCCCACATTCTATCCTACATAAACTTGGTGATTCAAAACTCGGCTGCCCATGTCCTAACTCGGAGCAAGTCCCGCTCACCCATCACTTCTGTGCTTGCTGACCTACATTGGCTTCCGGTTAACACCTCAATTTTAAAATTCTCATCCTTATTTTCAAATCGCTCCATGGCCTCGCCCCTCCCTTCCTCTGTAATGTCTTCCAGCCCCACAACCACCACCCCCCCACCAATTTGGCCCTCTTGTGCATCCCTGATTATAAACACTCCACCATTGATGGCCGTGCCTTCTGTTGCCTGGGCCCCAAGCTCTGGAACTCCCTGCCTAAACTTCCCCGCCTCTGCTCCTTTCCTCCTTCAAGACGCTCCTTAAAACCTACCTCTTTGACCAAGCTTTTGGTCACCTGAGCTAATTTCTACTTATGAGACTCGGTGTGAAATATTGTGAAGCGCCATGGGACTTTTCACTATGTTAAAGGCGCTATATAAATACAAGTTGTTGAATGGTTGGGGTAGATCCTGACTTTGTGCATTAGTGTGAAATGACAATTGCGAGTTGGCAGTCTGTTTTACGTTCTCCTGATTTTTATTTCCACTGTACTCCAGAAATAGCTGCGTCACTAGCCAAGCTGTTCCAATACAGCGACAACACTGGCATCAACCCAAAGGATGTGGAAAATTGCCCACAAAAAGTAGGACAAATCCAACCCGGTCAATTACCACTCTGCCATCAGCAACGTGATGGAAGGAGTCATCGACCTTGCTATAAGCGGCAATTACTCACTAATAACTTGGGTCTCGCCAGGATCACTCAGTTCCACACCTCATTCAGTCTTGATCCAAACATGGATAAAAGAGCTGAATTCCAGAGGTGAGGTGAGAATGACTTCCCTTTGCAATGAAACAGCATCCGATTCATTGACTGTGGCACTAAGGTGCCCTACAAAAACGTCAGTCAATGGGATCATGGGAAAAATTCTTGGGTGGTGAGAGTCATTCCAAGCACAAAGATGGCTGTGGTTTTTGGAAGCCAATCATTTCAGTTCCTCAGGGCAGCATCGGAGGCAAAAAAGCTTCCTGTAAAGTGCCGCGATGCTCACTCTCCGGCACTAAACTCCACCCTCCTCGCTGCAAAGGGTCAGAGAACGACAGGATAAGTTCATGGTGCCTGTAACAATCAGGTGACTGTGTATATATCAATAGTTGGTGGCTGTTGCTCTGTAAAGAATGAGAGCGACACCCACCAGTGACCAGCCAGCTCCAGGCACCGCCTTCAGGCAGCGGGAAGTGTAAAGAGCTGATCTGCTGCTGAAGAATCTCGCCTCATTAGGACTGTATTCAGACGGCAGACTGTGGGATGATGAGAGAAAAAAATGTTAATGAACAGGAATGGTGCCAGCTAGTCTGGGCATAGAAGGCGAGTGAAAGGAAGAGTGAAACCAATGTCCAACAGCTGTGCTCCCTCATGTAGACCCCAACGGACGCAAAAGTAGCTATACACACACACACTTTGGGGAATGGAGCAGCATGTCTCATGGTGTAGTGACGTGTGAGACAAAGAAACTAGCGAATGCTAGATTAAATTGCCTGGTTAGTAACGTTGCAGTCAAAACCACACATTTACCGAACCTGAGCCCGGTGTTTGTCAGTAGCATTCAAATCCAAACTGCATGTAATGGGTTATGTCAATCAACAAAGAGCATTAATCAGACATCTCAGTATTTCCTTGTCCTCGAACTTGTATTAGTGGAAAGGGTAAATGACTATCTTATAAACCCAACACCGAATCTCTCGGACTCCATCGCCCTCGGTATCGCTCGAGACTCCATCGCCCATATCATTCTTGGCACCACTGTACTTTATTTTGCCCGGTCATATACAGTAAACAAAATACAAACAGAAATCAGGAACTGAGATAAAAATCATAAAATGCCATTAAATAATCCAAAGATCAATCACGACAGTTAATAAACATCGTACTGTCGCCATGTCTGGTCAGGTTACAGCGAGGATGCCATCAGGAATGCAGTATAGCAACAGCAATGGTCAGCAACTATGGTGTTCATTTTCAAGCCTCCTCTCTGGGTATGGATTCATGGGCATTGGCCAACTCGCTCCCCCATACCTTATTCCGCAAGTCCAGTAGGTAGGCTATTGAACTGCAGAAGCCATCACAGCCAAGACCAATCGTTTCCTCACCCTGTGTCCATGCTGATACGTCCCAGGAATCCTAGACCTCCCCTTCTCAACCCATGGTATACTCTCGATCAGGATATGGAGGCCCAGTCACCCTGTCTTTGTCAGCGAGGGGGTCACAGCAGACCAACAAAACTAGCACTCAGACCAAGTGCAGAGGGTGGGGGCCTTCAATAGCAATTTCATAGATAAAACAGCCTTATGCCTCTCTCTGCATGGAACTGAGTGAACTTGCATTTGTACACGAGACACAAGCCTTCAGTTCCAGCGTCTCTGTCACACCCACACAGCTGCTGAACATTCAGGCCTGCGCCCATCTGTACACTTGGTTTGTGGTCAATGCTTCAGTCCTCCTGCCAGTCAGCAGCAGCCCACCTGGGCAGCTTTGAGCAGTACTCCCAGTCCAGCCCTTTGTAGCGCAAGGCGTGCAGGTACATGACCAGGTCCTTCGCAGACGGGTCCTTCCGAACCAGCTTGCACTCGCCACACAGAGAGTCCTTCACTGCTGCTGGCTTCTCCATGTGGCCACTCGCGGTGACCTCGGTGACTGCCAGAGCGCAGCCGTCCCCTGCTTTCTCCACTCGCTCCTCAGCGGCCTCGCTGTTCTCGTCGGTAGTCCTTGCGTTTGCACAGGCTTCAGTCGGGCCATCGAGTGGCTCGGTGGAGCTCCCCGTGTTGTCGGTGCTGCTCTCTTCCACGGCACAGCGGTGGTCCCCTTCTGGGAGATCCAAGAGATCCAGGCTCTCCTTCGATCTGTGACTGTCCACCAGCGCTTCCAGCAGCTCCTCGTCCGATTTGTCCAGCTTTCCCCCTCTGCCCCTCTGGGGTCCCCAGGCCTCGGTGTTGTACACGGGGTCATTAACAATAGGGTGACCCAGGTATTGGAGGTGGACTCGGATCTGGTGAGTCCGCCCGGTGTAAGGGAAGCACCGCACTACACTGGTCCTGCCGTTATAGCCCAGTTTCTGGAACATGGTCCGGCACGGTTTGCCCGTGGGATCCACTCGGCACACACCAACCTTGTAGGAGACAACTCGGATGGGTTCCTCACACGTGATCTCACCATCTGGAAACTCTCCTTGCACTCGACATACATACTCCTTCTGCACCTGAAACACAACAGTGTAGATCAGGGGCTGGACACGCGAGCAAACCACCGCATGGTGGGCAACGCTTTAGATCATGGAGTCCATCACAGCTCTGTAACTTCCACCAGCCTTAACCACCCCCCCCACTCCCAAAACTCAGTGTTCCTCTGACGCCAGCCTCTTGCCTTTTCACCCCACCATTGGCGGCCGTGCCTCCGGCCATCTCAGGCTCACTTTCTGGAATTCCCTCCCTCAGCCCGTGTCACTCCACCTCCCTTCAATACCGTTCCTAAAACCCAGCTCTTTCACAAAGCATTTGGTCACCCCTAATATCTGCTCCTTTATCTCGGGTCTGCTTTTTGACTCAGTCATTGTGGAGTACTTTGGGATATTTTTCTACTTGAGAGGCGCTTTGCGATGCCAGTGTGAAGATACCCATTAACAAGCTGATGCTGCAGTGGAACAAGTTTAGCTGGTAAAAGTCACAGTGCAGAAAGTGTCATTCAGTGAGTGTGGATGTGCTGCTCAATGACAGCACATGACCTTCTCAAGGCCTTGGGGAGTGCCTCCACGGAGCCCCCCCGCCCCCCCCCCCCCACCAATGGTAGAGATTGCAGGTGTTCAATTCTCCACTACCTCACCCAGATGGTCACTTGGCGTGAGTCTATAGAGTGAGTGTCGGCAGCTATTCAATAATGGAAGGCATCATAACAAAGCCCAATCCTTTTCGAACCCACCTGTACATTCCAGCAGCAGGTCACCGGACAGTGATCAGGAATGGGAACTCTGGCTGCTACCCGCTTTCCTAGCCCAGAAGCATCAAAGCCAACGGTAGTGCAACTAAGTCGGTGGTACCACTCTCCTGTCTGAATCAGAAGGTTGTGGGTTCAGGGACCACTGCCAGGACTTGAACACATAATTCAGGCCGACATTCTCAGTTCAGTACCGAGGGAGTGCTGCACTGTCGGAGGCGAGTCTTTCAGATGAGACGTTAAACCGAGGCCCTGTCTGACCACTCGGGGGGGGGGGGGGGGGAAGATTTCCCCGGTGTCCTGGCCAATATTTTATCCCTCAAACAATGTCAATAAAACAGATTATCTGGTCATTCATCTCATTGCAGCTTGTGGGAGCTTGCTGTGCTCAAATTGACTATAGGTTTCCCACATTACAACAGTGACTACACTTCAGAACCATTGTGATAGAGAATTCAAAAACAGGCTGCATTTAGACAGGCTGTGAAAATTCACAGACCCCAAGTCAAGGCTGCTACGTGCATTTCAGCATGTTGCATTAAGTCATCAATCAACTTAACATTTTAGGACCTTGGGTAGCGAGCCAATTAAAAGGTTAAAAGACTATTAATTGAGCCAATAAGGTCAAAGAAGGCGAGTTCTTTTCTGTAAATTGAACCCGGTATAAATACAGCCATTTTGGCCATGTGGTCTCAGAAGGACAAAGACCTGGCTTAAAGCCAAGAGCTTGTTACTGCTGCCAAAATAAAGTGACATTAAAACTACAATCGGAGTTCGTATTTCATTGGAAATTAAGAGATCTAACACATTGCATTGGCTGTAAAGCACTTTGGGACATCTTGAGACTGTGAAAGGCGCTATAGAAATTCAAGTTCTTTCTTCCTTAGCAGAGTCCGGAGAGCAGTTAACTCAGCACAGCCGAGGAGAACCTCGGTTTCAAATCCTTGGAGCCAACACTGAGATTTGGCCTGAGCTGCTCTCACTGTACCTGTCTCTCTCGCACTTGCTGATCCATTTTCTTTGAGACTTCGAGCGTTTTGGCGAACATGAGCACCCCGGAGGTGAGCCTGTCCAGCCGGTGGATGGTGTGCAACTCGGTCAGCTGGTGCTCCTTGCCCAGGATAAAAATGACAGTGTTGTGTCGGAAGCGGCCACAGGGGTGGACGGGGATGGAGGCCGGCTTGTCCACCACAACTACCTCCTGGTTCTGGGTCAGAATCTCAATCGGCTGAGCAGTGACGGGAGGCTCGTGTCTGTGCACTGTGTTCCGCATGAAATCATTGTTCTAGAAGATGGTGAAGGAAACCATTAATAGCCGTGTTGATCCAGCAACTCGCATCAATCAGACCCCTGCTGGCTCAATCAAATAGCAACGTTGTGCCTCAAACACACTACCCAGGGGCCCAATTTTTGGTTTCATATTTAAGAAAGGATGTACATGCTTTGGAGGCAGTTCCGAGATGGTTCACTAAGTTGATTCCAGGGATGAGGGGGTTGACTTATGAGGAAAGGTTGAGTAGGTTGGGCCTCTACTCATTGGAATTCAGAAGAAAGAGAGGTGATCTTATCGAAACGTTTAAGATTATGAGGGGGCTTGACAAGGTGGATGCAGAGAGGATGTTTCCACTGATGGGGGAGACTAGAACTAGGGGGCATAATCTTAGAATAAGGGGCTGCCCATTTAAAACTCAGATGAGGAGGAATTTCTTCTCTCACGAGGGTTATGGATCTGTGGAATTCGCTGCCTAAGAGAGCTGTGGAAGTTGGGACATTGAATAAATTTAAGACAGAAATAGACAGTTTCTTAAACGATAAGGGAATTTGGGGTTATGGGGAGCGGGCAGAGAAGTGGAGCGGAGTCCATGATTGGATCAGCCATTAAATGGCGGAGCAGGCTCGAGGGGCCGAACAGCCTACTCCTGCTCCTATTTCTTATGTTCTTATTCAACCATGACTAAGCACTGAGCAACAGACAGCCGGGGATTCACTCGCAGATAAGGCAGAAAATATCCGCTCCTCTCCAGAGTGTGCCGCTCGGGCCAATGACAGGTCCCACAGGCCTCCTACCCCTGTACCTCATTCTGCTGTCTACTTCACTAAGGAAGACACAAATAACCTTCCGGGAATACTAGGGGAACGAGGGTCTAGCAAGAAGGAGGAACTAAAGGAAATCCTTATTAGTCAGCAAATGATGTTAGGGAAATTGATGGGATTGAAGGCCGATAAATCCTCAGGGCCTGATAATCTGCATCCCAGAGTACTTAAGGAAGTGGCCCTAGAAATAGTGGATGCAATGGTGGTCATTTTCCAACATTCTATAAACTCTGGATCAGTTTCTATGGACTGGTGGTAGCTAATGTAACCCCACTTTTTAAAAAAGGAGGGAGAGAGAAAACAGGGAATTATAGACCGGTTAGCCTGACATCGGTGGTGGGGAAAATGTTGGAATAAATTATTAAAGATGTAATAGCAGCGCATTTGGAAAGCAGTGACAGGATCGGTCCAAGTCAGCATGGATTTATGAAAGGGAAATCATGCTTGACAAATCTTCTAGAATTTTTTGAGGATGTAACTTGTAGAGTGGACAAGGGAGAACCAGTGAATGGGGTGTACTTTGACTTTCAAAAGGCTTTTGACAAGGTCCCACAGAAGAGATTAGTGAGCAAAATTAAAGCTCATGGTAGTGGGGGTAATGTACTGACGTGGATAGAGAACTGGTTGGCAGGAAGCAGAGAGTAGGAATAAACGGGTCCTTTTCAGAATGGCAGGCAGTGACTAGTGGGGTGCCGCAGGGTTCAGTGCTGGGACCCAGCTATTTACAATAAACATCAATGATTTAGACGAAGGAATTGAATGTAATATCTCCAAGTTTGCAGATGACACTAAGCTGGGTGGCAGTGTGAGGAAAATGCTAAGAGGCTGCAGGGTGACTTGGACAGGTTAGGTGAGTGGGCAAATACATGGCAAATGTGGTATAATGTGGATAAATGTGAGGTTATCCACTTTGGTGGTAAAAACAGGAGGGCTGATTATTATCTGAATGGTGAAAGATTGGTAAAGGGGGAGATGCAACGAGACCTGGGTGTCAGGGTACATCAGACATTGAAGGGTGGCATGCAGGTACAGCAGGCGGTGAAGAAGGCAAATGGCATGTTGGCCTTTATAGCGAGAGGATTTGAGTATAGGAGCAGGGAGGTCTTACTACAGTTGTACAGGGCCTTGGTAAGGCCACACCTTGAGTATTGTGTACAGTTTTGGTCTCCTAATCTGAGGAAGGACATTCTTGCTATTGGGGGAGTGCAGCGAAGGTTCACCAGACTGATTCCCGGGATGACAGGACTGACGCATGAAGAAAGACTGGAAAGACTACGCTTGTATTCAATGGAATTTAGGAGAATGAGAGGGGATCTCATAGAAACATATAAAATTCTGATGGGATTGGACAGGTTAGATGCAGGAAGAATGTTCCCGATGTTGGTGAATTCCAGAACCAGGGGTCACAGTCTAAGGATAAGGGGCAAGCTATTTAGGACCGAGATGAGGAGAAACTTCTTCACTCAGAGTTGTGGGCATGTGGAATTCTCTACCACAGAAAGTAATTGGGGCCAGTTCGTTAGATATATTCAAAAGGGAGTTAGATGTGGCCCTCACGGCTAAAGGGATCAAGGGGTATGGAGAGAAAGCAGGAATGGGGTACTGAAGTTGCATGATCAGCCATGATCTTATTGAATGGTGGTGCAGGCTCGAAGGGCCGAATGGCCTGCTCCTGCACCTATTTTCTATGTTTACAGTGTGCGACAGTCCACCATGAGTGGCATCACAGTCCAGGCCAGACACGCCCACACTCGCACTGTTTCACAGGGATATAATGATTGGAGGGATATGTGACATGAGGGATGGGCTAATATGCTGAAAACTTTAAAATTAATGCAAACTGGACGAAGAGATGTGCCTCTTCCAGCTCACCTTGGACTTTTGGATTGATTGTCGATGCAAAACTGCAACTGAGTGACATTTCTGAAGTGTTAAAGCATTATTATGCAGTTTTATATTGACATTTCTGACAAGTATTCTTTTTTAAATAGGGTTTGTATATGACGAACTAAAAGCTTTTAATTAATTCTACCGTAAACAAATTTGCAGAATGGACATGTAAACCATAGAATCATAGAAATTTACAGCACGGAAGGAGACCATTTCGGCCCATTGTGTCTTCACCGGCCAATCAAGAGCTACGTAGCCTAATCCTCCATCTCTTGGTCCGTAGCCCTGCAGGTTACAGCATTTCAAGTGCACATCCAAGTACTTTTTAAATGTGCTGAGGGTTTCTGCCTCTACCACCCCTTCAGGCAGTGAGTTCCAGACCCCCACCATCCTCTGGGTGAAGAAATTTCCCCTCAAATCCCCTCTAAACCTCCCCCCAATTACTTTAACTCTATGCCCCCTGGTTGTTGACCCCTCTGCTAAGGGAAATAGGTCCTTCCTATCCAGTCTATCCAGGGCCCTCATAATTTTATACGCCTCAATAAGGTCTCCCTTCAGCCTCGTGTGTTCCAAATAAAACAACCCCAATCTTTCCTCATAGTTAAAATTCTCCAGTCCAGGCAACATCCTCTGAAGCCGCTCTAGTGGAATCACATATTTCCTGTAATGCAATGACCAGAATTACCGCATTAGTACACAGTACTGTAGCTGTGGCCTAAATCAAGCATAACCTCCCTGCTCTTATATTCTATGCCTCGGCCAATAAAGGCAAGTATTCCATATGCTTTCTTAACCACCTTATCTACCTGGTAAATGACAAACGAATTTCAATGCAGGTAACGTGTTGCATATTGACAGGAGGTATAAGGACACAAGCTACTCCTTGGAAAGCAAGTGTCTAAATGGAATAGAGGTGCAAAGAGACCTCGGGGTATAGATTCACAAATCATTAAAAGTACCAACGTGAGTTAAAACAGCCATCAAAAGTAAGAAGAAAGCACTGGGGTTCATTTCGAGAGGAACAGAATTCAAAAGCAGGGAAGTGATGTTAAACTGTCTGATTGTGCCATGATGAGAGACGGTGGGGTGGTAATATAGCATTACTGCATGGATGCTTTTAAATGGTTGCTGTTGTAAAATTTTCCCACGGACAAGGTAGCGCCCAAAGGAGTTCGTGGCCCGTTCAGTAAATACTGGCACAGTCCCAGTAAATACTGACACTCCCGGGACACCCTGCAAATACTGACACACTCCTGGTCACCATATAAATACTGACACAATCCCGGAGATCCCCTGTAAATACTGACACACTCCTGGGGATCCCTGTCTCAGGATACGAGTTAGGAAATTTAGGACCGAGATGAGGAGAAATGATTTCACTCAGAGGGTGGTGAACCTGTGAAGTTCTCTACCACAGAAAGCTGTGAAGGCCAAGTCACTGAATATATTTAAGAGGGAGATAGATAGATTTCTAGACACACAAGACATCAAGGAGTATGCAGAAAAAGCGGGAATATGGGGTTGAGATACAGGATCAACCATGATCATATTGAATGGCGGAGCAGACTCGAGGGGCCGAATGGCCTACTACTGCTCCTATTTTCTATGTTTCTATGTAATTACTGACACAATCCCGGGGACCCCCTGTAAATACTGACACACTCCCGGAGACCCCCTGTAAATACTGATACACTCCCAGGGACCCCCTGTAAATACTGGCACACTCTTGGGGATCCCCTGTAAATATTGACACACTCCCAGGGACCACTGCAAATATGGACACACTCCCAGGGATTCCCTGTAAATACTGACATACTCCCGGGGATCCCCTGTAAATACTGACATACTCCCGGGGACTCCCCTGTAAATACTGACACACTCCCGGGGACCCGCTGTAAATATTAACACACTCCCGCGGACTCCCCTGCAAATACTGACACACCCCTGGGGACCCCCTGTGAATACTGACACTTCCCAGGGACCCCTGTAATTACTGACACACTCCCGGGGACCCCCTGTAACTACTGACACACTCTCGGGGACACCCTGTGAAGACTGACACACTCCCGGGGACTCCCTGTAATTACTGACACACTCCTGGGGACCCCCTGTAAATATTGACACACTCCCGGGGACCCCGTGTAAATACTGACACACTCCCGGGGACCCCCTGTAAATACTGGCATACTCCCGGGGACCCCCTGTAAATATTGACACACTCCCGGGGACCCCCTGTAACTACTGACATACTCCCGGGGACCCCCTGTAAATATTGACACACTCCCGGGGACCTCCTGTAAATACTGACATACTCCCGGGGACCCCCTGTAAATACTGACACACTCCCAGAACCGTGTAAACATGACGACTCCCCAGGTGCCGCCCCTACCAATAATGACCGTGACGAGTGCCCTCCCCTGCAAATATAAAAACGTGTCCGTTGCTGCCCATTAAGCAGTGAAACACAGCCACCAACCCCCTTTAAATACAAACACAAAATACACAGACTGTACCTTTAAGACGGTGTTCAAGTCAGCGGGTTCTTCGTTGAGCCGGATTCTGCCAGCTTTGGCAGCCTGGATGTAGTACTCGATCGGCTCAACCCTGAACTCTGAGCTAAACACTTCCCGCAGCGTCTTGCCAACCCAGCGCCCCTTGCAGTAGGTCTGGAAATCAAAGTAGTAGGGGAAGACCTTCCTCAGTCCGTGCTCAAAGTAATACTGGGTCTCTGAGAGGAGAGAAGGGAAAAGGAGCTTCACCGATCGGTCAGGAGTCACCGTTACATTCTAACCACCAGACCGTGCAAACACAGGCTCACACACTCACTCGTCCCACCACACACTGCAGCTTTTCCCAGTCCCTCTCCAACCTCCCCCACAAAGCTGCTGGGCCACGGGGCTGAAAACCCAGACAGAGCCCTTCTGTGTGTGAATTCCGAGGCATCGGGCTATTCAACTGTTACGGCCACTGTTAGTTCAGCCTGATGCCTGTGGGGCAGGGGGGGGGGCAATTTGATGGATGAAGATTAGGAGCCCTGGCTGTCAACACTCTCCTTAACCGAGTGCACTGACTCCAGATAGACCCAGACATGGGTTAGTGACTCGGGGAGCGGTGGGGAGGTTGAATTAAGGCTCATCCCAAGCAGATTCTGCCCCACACAGCCCACAGCTCGTGCATGAAGAACACCCTGAGGTGTGAGGTCCTGACAACAAAGATGGAGCCTGGGAGAACCAGCCTGAGCAACATAAACTGCAGCCTGCCCACCTGCCTCACTCAGCGGTATTAGTATAATCTGATCAGTGCAGCCTCAGCCCTTGCTCTTGTCCATTCGAGACAAATGTGAAATAATATTTTAATGTGGTCAAAATGCACTCCATCACGAGAGCCGGGATTAAAAACTAAACGTTCAAAACTTGAAAACTTAAGAATTAAACACATTAGAGATGGCAGGGCAAGTGATGTGCTGCAGCTGCAACATGTGGGAGCTGGTGGGCACCAGTGTGATCCACGGCGACCACATCTGCACCAAGTGTTGGCTGCTCGAGGAACTTTGGCTCAGAGTTATACAAGAACATCAGAAATAGGAGCAGGAGTCGGCCATACGGCCCCTCGCGCCTGCTCCACCATTTAATAAGATCATAACTGATCTGATCATGGACTCAGCTCCACTTCCCTGCCTGCTCCCCATAACCCTTTACTCCCTTATCGCTCAAAAATGTTGATGAGCTGGAGTCCAAGCTGCGGACACTGTAACACACCCCTTTGGGTCTGTGGTCAGGGACAGGAGGGTGTGACTATGAGTGAGGCAGATATGGGGACTCAGGAGGCATTGAGGAGGTGTCTCAGCCCTTGCTCTTGTCCAACAGATTCGAAGCTCTGACTCCCTGTGTGGACGAGGGCAGGGACTTGAGAGAGGATGAGCAAACTGATCTCAGCACCGTGGTACAGGGGGCCATTCAAGTGGGGGGAGTAAATAGAAATGTAGTAGTGGTAGGGGACAGTATAGTTAGGGGGATAGATACTGTTCTCTGCAGCCGAGAGCGCGAGTCCCGAAGGCTGTGTTGCCTGCCTGGTGCCAGGGTTAAGGACATCTCCTCTGGGCTGGAGAGGAACTTGGAGTGGGAGGGGAAAGATCCAGCTGTCGTGGTCCATGTAGGTACCATGGACATAGGTAGGACACAGAAAGAGGTTCTGCTGAGGGAGTATGAGCAGCTAGGGACCAAAGTAAAAAGCAGAACCACAAAGGTAATAATCTCTGGATTACTACCCGAGCCATGAACAAATTTGCATAGGGTCAATAGTATCAGAGATGAACACGCGGCTCAAAGACTGGTGTGGGAGAAATCGCTTCATGGGACACTGGCACCAGTGCTGGGGTAAGTGGGAGCTGTTCCATCGGCTGCACCTGGGGGGGGGGGGGGGCACTGTACCCGGGGGGCGACGACTCTGTACCCGGGGGCGGGGCACTGTACCGGGGGGGAGGGGGGGGGACACTGTACCCAGAGAGCGGGGACAACGACTCTGTACCCGGGGGCGGGGGGAGGTCACGGTACCCGGGGGCGGGGGACGACGACTCTGTACCCGGGGGCACTGTTCCCGGGGGCGGGCACTGTACCCGGGGGCGGGGGACGACGACTCTGTACCCGGGGGCGGGGGGCACTGTTCCCGGGGGCGGGCACTGTACCCGGGGGCGGGGGACGACGACTCTGTACCCGGGGGCGGGGGGCACTGTTCCCGGGGGTGGGCACTGTACCCGGGGGCGGGGCGGGCATTGTACCCGGCGGGGCGGGGGGCACTGTACCCGGGGGCACTGTACCCGGGGGCGGGGGCACTCTACCCGGGGGCGGGGGGCACAGTATCCGGGCGGCTGGGGGGCACTGTACCCGGGGGCGGGGGCACTCTACCCGGGGGCGGGGGGCACAGTATCCGGGCGGCTGGGGGGCACTGTATCCGGGGGGCTGGGGGGGGGGGGCACAGTACCCGGTCTGGGGGGGGGGGGCACTGTACCCGGGGGCGGGCACTGTACCCGGGAGCGGAGCACTGTATCCGGGGGCGGGGACGACAGCACTGTACCCAGGGGGGCGGGCACTGTACCCGGGGGTGGCGGGGGAAGGGCACTGCATCCGGGGGCGGGGGGAGGGCACTGTACTGGGGGGCGGGGCACTGTACCCGGGGGGGGCGGGGGGAGGGCACTGTACCGGGGGGGCGGGCACTGTATCCGGGGGCGGGGGGAGGGCACTGTACCCGGGGGCGGGCACTGTACCCGGGGGTGGCAGGGGAAGGGCACTGCATCCGGGGGCGGGGGGAGGGCACTGTACTGGGGGGCGGGGCACTGTACCCGGGGGGGCGGGGGGAGGGCACTGTACCGGGGGGGCGGGCACTGTATCCGGGGGCGGGGGGAGGGCACTGTACCCGGGGGCGGGCACTGTACCCGGTGGGCGGGGGGAGGGCACTGTACCCGGGGGGGGGCAGGGGGAGGGCACTGTACCCAGGGGGGGGCGGGGGAGGGCACTGTACCCAGGGGGGGGCGGGGGGAGGGCACTGTACCCGGGGGGGGCGGGGGGAGGGCACTGTACCCGGGGGGGGCAGGGGGAGGGCACTGTACCCAGGGGGCGGGGGGAGGGCACTGTACCCGGGGGGGGGCAGGGGGAGGGCACTGTACCCAGGGGGGGGCGGGGGAGGGCACTGTGGGGCGGGGGGAGGGCACTGTACCCGGGGGGGGCGGGGGGAGGGCACTGTACCCGGGGGGGGGCGGGGGGAGGGCACTGTACCCAGGGGCGGGGGGAGGGCACTGTACCCAGGGAGCGGGGGGAGGGCACTGTACCCGGGGGGTGGGCACTGTACCCGGGGGCGGGGGGCACTGTTCCCGGGGATGGGGGGGCACTGTACCCGGGGATGGGGGGGCACTGTACCCGGGGGGCGGGGGGGGCACTGTACCCGGGGGGCGGGGGGGGCACTGTACCCTGGGGGCTGCGATTACAGGGGCCCGGCCTTTCCCCGCCGCCGATGACCGAAGGCCCAGACCGGGGCCTGCCGTACCAGTGAAGTGCCGGAGCCCGAAGCTGACTCCGGGGCTTTTCCTGCCGGGCGGGGGCACGAAGCGCTGCCCCCCGCCGCCCTTCCTCTGGCGGCTTCTCTTGGCGGGCGGCCCGCTGTCGGTGCCCGTCTCCAGGTCCCAGTCTCCCCCCGCCGCCGCCGCCGCCGCCGCCGCCGCCGCCGCCTCCGGCCGCTCCCCCGGGTCCGCCTTCCGCTTCCCGCTCATCGCGCCGCCCCACAGCCGCAGCGCCGACAGGCGGAGCCGCAGGCACCGCATGGGTCCTGGGCCTTGGCCTGGGGGCGGGGCCTGGCTCAGCCTTTCACAGGGCGCGGGCGCCCCATCCTTTGTGCGCACGCGTGCTGTCACCACGGCCGCGCCCAGGGAGCGGGGCAATAAAATCAGGAAGTCACTATGCTGTCACTATTCACGTCATACCCATTAAATCTGTCAATAATCCATGGCCCACACACAATGCCCCATCTCTGGCCAAGGGACCAGGGGCGGGGACGTAAAATCAGGGACTTGTTGGGGGGAGAGAAACTTGGCGAGGGGAGAAGGCCAGGAACCTGCGGGGGCGAAGATTCGTGGCTGGAACATGTTTGGGGGTCGGTGGAGGTCTTAACCCGTGAGGGTGAGCCCTGTCTGTTCCAAGTGAGCTCTGCTCTGTCTGGAGTCGGCAGTCAGAATGGCTCGAATTACACTTTGCAAAGTAACTGGTTATATAGGCAGGGAGAATGTAATTACACATTCCAGAGAAACTTTTTTTTATTCGTTCCAGGATGTGGGCGTTGCTGGCAAAGGCGGCATTTATTGCCCATCCCTAATTGCCCTTGAGAAGGTGGTGGTGAGCTGCCTTCTTGAACCGCTGCAGTCTGTGTGGTGAAGGTGCTCCCACAGTGCTGTTAGGGAGGGAGTTCGGGATGCTGACCCAGCAACAATGAAGGAACAGCGATATATTTCCAAGTCAGGATAGTGTGTGACTTGGAGGGGAACTTGCTGCTGGTGGTGTTCCCATGCGCCTGGTGCCCTTGTCCTTCTAGGTGGTGGAGGTCGCGGGTTTGGGAGGTGCTGCCAAAGAAGCCTTGGTGAGTTGCTGCAGTGCATCTTGTAGATGGTACACAATGGGTGTGTCTCGTTCTCCATTGGGACGAATCAGAACTATTGATGTTGCAAATAAACACGTCCAAAACAAAATCCCCTCTGCAGATCTGCCTGCTCGCAGCAGGAGGGTGGCCAGTGAATTTCTGCACCCAGGATCACTCTGTCAGATAGGACCAGGAGGAGGCCATTCAGCCCCTCCAGCACGCTCCACCATTGAATTAGATCATGGCTGATCTGTATCTTAACTCCATCCACCTCCCTTGATACACCTTACCAAGCAAAAACTCCTCACCTCTTTTTCCGGTACATTGATGACTGTATCGGTGCCGTTTCCTGCTCTCATCCTGAACGAGAAAATTTCATTCACTTTGCTTCCAATTTCCACCCTGCCCTCAACTTCACATGGTCCATATCTGACTCTTCCCTTCCCTTCGCTTCCTTGACTTCTCTTTCTTCATTTCTGGGGATAGACTAATCGACAAACATTCACTATAGCATTGACATTGGTAGAAAACGGGATGAGGTCCTGTAGGCAGAGTTTAGGGAGCTAGGAAAGAGATTAAAAAGCAGGACCTCAAAGGTAGTAATCTCCAGATTACTCCTGGTGCCACAAGCTAGTGAGTACAGAAATAGGAGGATAGAGCAGTTGAATGTGTGGCTGGAGAGATGGTGCAGCAGGGAGAGCTTTAGATTCCTGAGGTATTGGATGTGCCTTAGAAACGAGAAACAAGGTGCACAAACGCATTTAATAAAGTACCACATAATAGGCTTTCCAGCAAAGTTGAAGCCCATAAGGGACAGTGGCAAAATGGATATTAAATTGGCTCAGTGACAGGAAACAGAGAGTAGGGGTGAACGGTTGTTTTTAGGATTGGAGGAAGGTATTTATGGTGTTCCTCAGGGGTCGGTACTGGGACCACTGCTTTTCTTGATATATATTAATGACAGACTTGGGTGTACAGGGCACAAGTTAAAAATTTGCAGATGACACAAAACATGGAAGTAGAATGAAATGGTGATAGACTTCAAGAAGACATAGACAGGCTTGTGGAATCGACACATGGCAATTGAAATTTAACACAGAGAAGTGCAAAGTGATACATTTTGGTAGAAAGAACGAGGAGAGGCAATATAAACTAAAGGGTACAATCCTAAAGGCAGTGCAGGAGCAGAGAGACCTGGGGGTATACGGGCACAAATCGTCGAAGATGGCAGGACAGGTTGAGAAAGCGGTTAAAAAAGCATACGGGATACTGGGTTTCAGAGAGGCATAGAGTACAAAAGCAAAGAAGTTATGATGAACCTGTATAAAACACTGGTTCGGCCTCAACTGAAGTATTGTTTCTAGTTCTGGGCACCGCACTTTAGAAAGGATGTGAAGGCCTTGGAGAGGAAGCAGAAAAGATTTACGAGAATGGTTCCGGGGATGAGGGTCTTGAGTTACGTGGATAGACTGGAGACGCTGGGGTTGTTCACCTTGGAGCAGAAAAGGGTGAGAGGAGATTTGATAGAGGTGTTCAAAATCATGACAGAGTAGATAGAGAGAAACTGTTCCCATTGGTGGAAGGGTCAAGAACCAGAGGTCACAGATTTAAGGTGATTGGCAAAAGAACCAAAGGCAACATAAGAAAAACATTTTTTTTACACAGTGAATGGTTAGAATCTGGAATGTACTGCCTGAAAGGGTGGTGGAGGCAGACTCAATCGTGGCTTTCAAGAGGGAGTTGGATAATTACCTAAAGGAAAACATTTTGCAGGGCTTCGGGAAAGGGCGGGGGAGTGGGACTAGCTGAAGTGCTTGACAGGCCAAATGGCCTCATTCTGCGCTGTAACCATTCTTTGGTAAGCCCACTAACTCCCACAGCAACCTGGACTAAACTTCCTCCCACCCCGCTTCCTGTAAGGACTCCATTCCATTCTCCCAGTTTCTCCGCCTCCATCGCATCTGTTCTGACGATGACAGCTTCCATTCTACTGGTTCTGACATTCTACTTTTTCCTCAACCGAGGATTCCCCTGTACCGTGGTTGACATGGCCCTCAACCGTGTCCGTCCCATTCCCAGCACTTCTGCTCTCACTCCCTCCCCTCCCATCCAGAACCACAACACAGTTCCCCTTGTCCTCACCTTTCACACCGTCAGCCTCCATATTCAACGGATCATCCTCCGCCATTTCTGCCACCTCCAGCGTGATCCCACCACCAATCCCATCTTCCCCTCCCCTTTTAGCATTCTGAAAGGGAGCGTTCCACCCTCCTCTTCCCACGGCACCTTCCCGTGCATGTGCAGGAGATGCAACACCTACCCTTTTACCTCCTCCTTTCATATTATCCAGGACTTCTTCCGGGTGAAACAGTGATTTACTTGTATTTCTTGCAATTCAGTATACTGTATTCGCTGCTCACGATGTGGTCTCCTCTACATTAGAAACATAGAAACATCGAAAATAGGTGCAGGAGTAGGCCATTCGGCCCTTAGAGCCTGCACCACCATTCAATAAGACCATGGCTGATCGTTCCCTCAGTAGCCCTTTCCTGCTTTCTCTCCATACCCCTTGATCCCTTCAGCCATGAGGGCCATATCTAACTCCCTCTTGAATATATCCAATGAACTGGCATCAACAACTCTCTGCAGCAGGGAATTCCACAGGTTAACAACTCTCTGAGTGAAGAAGTTTCTCCTCATCTCAGTCCAAAATGGCCTGCCTTTATCCTAAGACTGTGACCCCTGGTTCTGGACTTCCCCAACATCAGGAACATTCTTCCCGCATCTAACCTGTTCAGTCCCATCAGAATGTTATATGTTTCTATGAGATCCCCTCTCATCCTTCTAAACTCCAATGAATAAAGGCCCAGTTAATCCAATCTCTCCTCATATGTCAGCCCAGCCATCCCTGGAATCAGTCTGGTGAACCTTCGCTGCACTCCCTCAATAGCAAGAAGATCCTTCCTCAGATTAGGAGACCAAAACTGAACACATTATTCCAGGTGGGGCCTCACCAAGGCCCTGTACAACTGCAGTAAGACCTCCCTGCTCCTGTACTCAAATCCCCTAGCTATCAAGGCCAACATGCCATTTGCCTTCTTCACCGCCTGCTGTACCTGCATGCCAACTTTCAAGGACTGATGAACCATGACACCCAGGTCCCGCTGCACCTCCCCTTTTCCTAATTTTCTACCATTCAGATAATATTATGCCTTCGTGTTTTTGCCCCCAAAGTGGATAACCTCACATTTATCCACATTATACTGCATCTGCCATGCATCTGCCCATTCGCCTAACCTGTCCAAGTCACCCTGCAGCCTCTTAGAGTCCTCCTCACAGCTCATATCACCACCCAGTTTAGTGTCATCTGCAAACTTGGAAATATTACACTCAATTCCATCATCTAAATCATTAATATATATTGTAAAGAGCTGGGGCCCCAGCACTGAGCCCTGCGGCACTCCACTAGTCACTGCCTGCCATTCTGAAAAGGACCCGTTTATCCCAACTCTCTGCTTCCTGTCTGCCAACCAGTTCTCTATCCACGTCAGTACATTACCCCCAATACCATGCGCTTTGATTTTGCACACCAATCTCTTGTGTGGGACCTTGTCAAAAATCTTTTGAAAGTCCAAATACACCACATCCACTGGTTCTCCCTTGTCCACTCTACTAGTTACATCCTCAAAAAATTCCAGAAGATTTGTCAAGCATGATTTCCCTTTCATAAATCCATGCTGACTTGGACCAATCCTATGACTGCTTTCCAAATGCGCTGCTATTTCATCCTTAATGATTGATTCCAACATTTTCCCTACTACTGATGTCAGGCTAACCGGTCTATAATTACCCGTTTTCTCTCTCCCTCCTTTTTTAAGAAGTATTGTTACATTAGCAACCCTCCAGTCCATGGGAACTGATCCAGAGTTGATAGACTGCTGGAAAATTATCACCAATGCATCCACTATTTCTAGGGCCACTTCCTTAAATACCCTGGGATGTAGACTATCAGGCCCTGGGGATTTATCGGCCTTCAATCCCGTCAATTTCCCTAACACAATTTCCCGCCTAATAAGGATATCCTTCAGTTTCTCCTTCTCACTACATCCTCGGTCCCCTAGTATATCCGGAAGGTTATTTGTATCTTCCTTTGTGAAGACAGAACCAAAGTACTTGTTTAATTGCTCTGCCATTTCTTTGTTCCCCATTATAAATTCACCAGAATCCGACTGCAACCTTTGTCTTCACTAATCTTTTTCTCTTCACATATCTATAGAAGCTTTTGCAGTCAGTTTTTATGTTTCCGGCAAGCTTCCTCTCGTACTTTATTTTCCCCCTCTTAATTAAACCCTTTGTCCTCCTCTGCTGAATCCTAAATTTCTCCAGTCCTCTGGTTTGCTGCTTTTTCTGGCTAATTTGTATGCCTCTTCCTTGGATTTGACACCATCCTTAATTTCCTTTGTTAGCCACCGTTAAGCCACTTTTCCTGTTTTATTTTTACTCCAGACAGGGATGTACAATTGTTGAAGTTCGTCCATATGATCTTTAAAGGTTTGCCATTGCCTATCCACCGTCAACCATTTAAGTATAATTTGCCAGTCTAATCTAGCCAATTCGCGCCTTATACCATCAAAGTTACCTTTCCTTAAGTTCAGGACCCTAGTTTTTAAATTAACTTTGTCACTCTCCATCTTAATAAAAATTCTACCATATTATGGTCACTCTTCCCCAAGGGGCCTCGCACAACAAGATTGCTAATTAATCCCTTCTCATTACACATCACCCAGTCTAGGATGGCCAGCTCTCTGGTTGGTTCCTCAACATATTGGTCTAGAAAACCATCCCTAATACACTCCAGGAAATCCTCCTCCACTGCATTGCTACCAGTTAGGTTAGCCCAATCAATATGTAGATTAAAGTCGCCCATGATAACTGCTGTATCTTTATTGCACACATCCCTTATTTATTGTTTGATGCTATCTCCAACCTCACTACTACTATTTGGTGGCCTGTACACAATTCCCACCAGCGTTTTCTGCCCTTTGGTACTCCGTAGCTCCCTCCAAACCGATTCCACATCATCCAAGCTAATGTCTTTCCTTACAATTGCATTAATTTCCTCTTAAACCAGCAATGCCACCCCGCCTCCTTTTCCTTTTTGTCTATCCTTCCTAAATGTTGAATACCCTTGGTTGTTGAGTTCCCAGCCTTGGACACCCTGGAGCCATGCCACTGTGATGCCAATCACATCGTATCCGTTAACTGCTATCTGCACAGTTAATTCGTCCACCTTATTCCGAATACTCCTCGCATTGAGGCACAGAGCCTTCAGGCTTGCCTTTTTAACACACTTTGACCCTTTAGAATTTTGCTGTAAAATGGCCCATTTTGTTTCCCTCTGTCTCCCTGCATTGGTTCCCATCCCCCTGCCATATTAGTTTAACTCCTCCCAAACAGCACTAGCAAACACTCCCCTTACGACATTAGTTCCGGTCCTGCCCAGGTGCAGACCGTCCGGTTTCTACTGGTCCCACCTCCCCCAGAACCGCTTCCAATGCCCCAGGAATGTCCTACTTTTTAAGTTAACTCCTTGTGGAGACCAAGCGCAGATAGGGTGACCGCTTTGCGGAACACTCCGTTCAGTCCGTAAGCGTGACCCCGAGCTTCCGGTCGCCTGTCACTTTAATTACCCGCTCCACTTCCACTCTGTCCTCTCTGTCCTCAGCCTCCTACACTGTTCCAATGAATCTCAACGCAAGCTCGAGGAACAGCGCCTCATCTTTCGTTTAGGCATTTTACAGCCTTCTGGACTCAACATCGAGTTCAACAATTTCAGACCAGAACCGCTGCCCATCTTTTTTCACATTGCAGCTGTTGATGTTTCGGCCATTCCCATTTACACTCTCTATAGACTCAACTTTTGTTTCTTTACTTGTTCCATTACCTTCTCCTTTTGCTTTGTACTATCATGCCATTTGTCATTTCATCACTCGTGCCTTCCATCCTATCACAGACCTTCCCTTTTATACTTTCCTCTCCTCCCCCTTTCCCTGCCCCTGTTTAAAACCTATTACATCTCTAACTTTTTCCAGTTCTGACAAAGGGTCATCGACCTGAAACGTTAACTCTGTTTCTCTCTCCGCAGATACTGCCCGACCCGCTGAGTATTTCCAGCATTTTCTGTTTTTATTTCGGATTGCCACCATCTGCAGTATTTTGCTTTTGTAAAAATTTGTCAATCTCAAGCTCCATTTGATCCACAGCTGTTTGAGGGAGAGAGTTCCAGATTTCCAGTAGTTTTTGTGTGAAGAAGTTCTTCCTGACATCACCCCTGAACTTTAAGGTTAACCCCCTTATTCTGGAATTCACCCCCACCAGAGCAAATAGTTTCTCTGTATCCACTCATCTTATCCTTTACTCATCTTAAACACCTCAAGCAGATCCCCCCTCAACCTTCCAAACTCGAGGCAATACAAGCCCAGTCTCTGCAACCTGTCCTCATAATTTAGCCCTTTTAGCTCCGGTATCATTCTGGTGAATCGGCGTAGCTCCCCCTCCGAGGCCAATGGATCCTTCCTGAGGGACGGGGCCCAGATGGGGTCTGACCAAGGCTCCATACAACTAGTAACATAGGAAAAGGAGGCCACTCAGTCCTCGAGCCTGTTCTGCCATTCAATTAGATCATGGCTGATCTGTACATTAAATCCATTTACCCACCGTGCTTCTGTAACCCTTAATACCTTGGCCTAACAAAAATGTCTCAACGCCAGTCTTCAATTTTTCAATTGACCCCCAGCAGCAACAGCTTTTTGGATCTTTTTGTTGGGGTGGGGAGAGAAAGAGTTCCAGGTTTTCACTATGGGCTTCAAGTTCGTTAATAAGTCCTCGAGTGAAATTAGATTTGGAATAACTTTATGTTATTGGTTCTTCATTGGTAAAACATTTCTGTTGGTAGAATGTTGACTTTTTAAAAATAATTTATATAAATACCATGAATTGTATAAAGAATATTGAAAATATTAGTACTAAATCTATAACTAAATTGATGCAGAATATAAGTAGTATTTTAATAATAGGTCAGATAAATACTATGATACATACATTAATATGAACGTGAATCTGAAATATAAATATTAAGATCAAAATAGGAACAAGAGTAGGCCATTCATCCCCTCGAGCTCTCAGCCATTCAATTAGATCATGACTCCATCCACCTGCCTTGGTTCCCAGTCCATTAATACTCTTACCGAACAAAAATCGATCAGTCGCAGTTTTGACATTTTCAATTGGCCCCCAGCCTCAACAGCATGATGGTGGAGAGTTCCAGATCTCCAGTACCATTTGGGGGACAAGGTGCTTCCTGACATCTCCCTGAATGCCCTAACTCTAATTTTAAGGTTATGCCACCTTGTTCTGGACTCCCCCACCAGAGTGTCTCCCTATCTACACTATTAAATCATTTCATCATCTTAAACAGCTCAATTACATCACCCCTTAATCTTCTATACTCAAAGGAATACAAGCCGCGTTTATACAGCATGTCCTCTTAATTTAACCCTTTTTACCCTGGTAATATTCTGGTGAATCTGGGTTGCACACCCTCCAAAGCCAATTCTCTGGCTACGATTAGATAGATAAGAATGGAACCAGGCGGGAGTAGTCCCACCCAGCTGGAAGACAGAGGAGAGGCGTTGGAGGAGGAAGGTGTGGTCAGCTGTGTCAAAGACTGCAGACAGGTCGAGAAGGACGAGGAGGGATCGTTTACCATGGTCATAGTCACATAGGATGTCATTTGCAACTTTGATAGAGCCACTTCAGTACTATGGAGGGGTGGAAACCCGATTGGAGAGATTCAAACATGGAGTTGTGAGAAAGATGGGCATAGATTTGGGAGGCGGCAACTCGTTCAAGGACTTTGGAGAGGAAAGGGAGGTTGGAGATGGGGCAGCAGTTTGGTGGGAATAAGTTTGAGGAAGCAGGAGCTGGATCTCATGGACGAGATGAGCACACAGCATAGAAACATAGAAACATAGAAAATAGGTGCAGGAGTAGGCCATTTGGTCCTTCGAGCCTGCACCGCCATTCAATGAGTTCATGGCTGAACATGCAACTTCAGTACTCCATTCCTGCTTTCTCGCCATACCCCGTGATCCCCCTAGTAGTAAGGACTACATCTAACTCCTTTTTGAATATATTTAGTGAATTGGTCTTAGCAACCTCCTGTGGTAGAGAATTCTACAGGTTCACCACTCTCTGGGTGAAGAAGTTTCTCCTCATCTCGGTCCTAAATGGCTTACCCCTTATCCTTACACTGTGACCCCTGGTTCTGGACTTCCCCAACATTGGGAACATTCTTCCTGCATCTAACCTGTCTAAACCCGTCAGAATTTTAAACGTTTCTATGAGATCCCCTCTCATTCTTCTGAACTCCAGTAAATACAAGCCCAGTTGATCCAGTCTTTTTTGATATGTCAGTCCCGCCATCCTGGGAATCAGTCTGGTGAACCTTCGCTGCGCTCCCTCAATAGCAAGAATGTCCTTCCACAAGTTAGGAGACCAAAACTGTACACAATACTCCAGGTGTGGCCTCACCAAGGCCCTGTACAACTGTCGTAACACCTCCCTGCCCCTGTACTCAAATCCCCTCGCTATGAAGGCCAACATGCCATTTGCTTTCTTAACCGCCTGCTGTACCTACATGCCAACCTTCAATGACTGATGTACCATGACACCCAGGTCTCATTGCACCTCCCCTTTTCCTAATCTGTCACCATTCAGATAATAGTCTGTCTCTCTGTTTTTACCACCAAAGTGGTTAACCTCACATTTATCCACATTATACTTCATCTGCCATGCATTTGCCCACTCACCTAACCTATCCAAGTCACTCTGCAGCCTCATAGCATCCTCCTCGCAGCTCACACTGCCACCCAACTTAGTGTCATCCGCAAATTTGGAGATAGGAGCAAAGCTGGAGAAAGATGCGAGTTCAGGGGTAGGGTGGGGCCTTAGGGGGAACTCAACTCCTCTCTGATTCCTCTCCTAAACGGGGAGACCCAAGACCAAATCTACACAGCAGGTGAAGTGGAATCTGAGGGCAGGGTGAACATAAGAATTAGGAGCAGGAGTAGACCATTCGATCCTTCGAGCCTGCTCCAACATTTAATAAGATCATGGCTGGTCTGATCCTGGCCTCAACCACACTTTCCTGCCCACTCCTCATATCCCTTGATTCCCTTAATATCCAAAATTCTATCAATCTCTGTCTTGAATATATTCAACGACTGAGCCTCCACAGCCCTCTGGGGTAGAGAATTTCAAAGATTCCCCATCCTCTGAGTGAAGAAACTTCTCCTCATCTCAGTCCTAAATGGCCAATCACTTATTGAGACTGTGACCCCTGGTTCCAGACTCCCCAGTCAGGGGAAACATCCTCCCTGCATCCACCCTGTCAAGCCCTGTAAGAATTCTGTATGTTTCAATGAGATCACCTCTCATTCTTCTAAACTCTAGAGAATATCTCTCCCCATCCCAGGAATCAGTCTGGTGAACCTTCGTTGCACGGTGAGCAGATATAATTCCGTCCTCATTTTAAAGTCAGACATTCTGTCCTTATTTTTATATATTTGATTGTAATTTATTTGCAGTTACAACATATTAGAGTTGGTTGGATGGGAGGAGTTTCTATGTACTACAGGTCAAAGAGTAGGGAGATTTGAAATTTAAGTGCCACAGCACTCACTGCTGGCAGGAGGCGATAATTACTGTGAACTTAGAGGCAATTTCCATTTTAAATATAGACATAGGAATTATAATGGAAATGTATCAATCTATAAAGCTTAATTTACAATAGTTACATTTGGTAATGATACCAAGCTATAAGCCAGGTTGCAAGTCAAAAAGACCTGAACAAGAGGATAGTGATAGACTTGGCAAGATGACATAGACAGGCTGGTGGAATGGGCACGTGGCAAATGAAATTTAACGCAGAGAAGTCTGAGGTGATACATTTTGGTCGAAAGAATGAGGAGAGGAAATATAAACTCAAGGGTACACTCCTAAAGGGGCGCACGAACAGAGAGACCTGGGGGTCTATGTGCACAAATTGTTGAAGGTGGCTGGACAGGTTGAGAAAACGGTTAAAATAGCATACGGGATCCTGGGCTTCATAAATAGAGGCATAGAGTGTGGAAATTATTATGAACCTGTATAAAACACTGATTCGGCCACAACTGAAGTAGTGTGTCCCATTCTGGGCACCGCACTTTAGGAAGGATGTGAGGGCCTTGGAGAGGGAGCAGAAAAGATTTACAAGAATGGTTCCAGGAATGAGGGACTTCAGTTACGTGGATAGACTGGAGAGGCTGGGGTTGTTTTGTTTAGAGCAGAGAAGGTTGAAAGGAAATTTGATCGAGGTGTTCAAAATCATGAGGGGTCTGGACATAGAGAAACTGAACCTGTTAGTGGAAGGGTCAAGAACCAGAGGTCACAGCTTTAAGGTGATTGGCAAAAGAACCAAAGGCAACATAAGAAAAGCACTTTTTTTACACAGCGAGTGAGTAGGATCTGAATGCACTGCCTGAAAGGGTGGTGGAGGCAGACTCAATCACTACTTTCAAAAGGGAGTTGGATAAGCACCTGAAAGAAAACGTTTGCAGGGCTCCGGGGAAAGGGCAGGGGGAGTGGGACTAGCTGAAATGCTCTTGCAGAGAGCCGGCACGGGCTCGATGGGCTGAATGGCCTTCTTCCGTGCTGTAACCATTCGATGATTCTATAACCAGTTCAGCATATTAAGGAATGGCAGAGAGATTTGAAGTGCTTTACTTTGGTCAGCTCTATCTGTGGTGGGATTGAGTGAAGCTGTGAAGGCCACCTGGGAAGGCCTTGGAGAGGGAGCAGAAAAGATTTACGAGAATGGTTCCAGGGATGAGGGTCTTCAGTTACGTGGATAGACTGGAGACGCTGGGGTTGTTCTCCTTAGAGCAGAAAAGGGTGAGAGGAGATTTGATAGAGGTGTTAAAAATCATGAGGGGTCTGGATAGAGTAGATAGAGAGAAACTGTTCCCATTGGTGGAAGGGTCAAGAACCAGAGGTCACAGATTTAAGGTGATTGGCAAAAGAACCAAAGACGACACTGTGGTGTCCTTACACCTTACTATAGAATCACACAAGGCATGTACTGCAGACAAAGTCACTACGTGACCTGAACCTTTATTCCCAGGACCAAGAAGTGCTGACCCTGCATGTGACCTCCCTTTATATACCTGGATGACCAGGTGAGGAGTGTCCCCCACAAGTTCAGCCCCTGTGGTCAAGGTGTGCATTACTCAGGTGTATACAGTGTACAGTGTTGTTACATAAAGGTTACAGTTATGTGAAGGTTACAAACATGACATCACCTCCCTCCAACGTCTTTGGGTCAAAGATTGAGTCTTTCAGGCGGTCGACGCTCTCTCATGGAGCGCCGCAGTCAAGGCTCTGGTGGTTGAGCCTTGGCATGCGTCTCTGTCGCCTGAGGTGATTCCGGCCTGTCCGGGCTGACCGCAGAGACTGTGCATGCTGGTGACTGTCCTTGTTGCTCGTTCACTGGCAGTGGTGTGGGTGACATCTCATGATCTTCTTCAGGTTCCTCAGTGTCCATGCTGAACCTTTTCTTTACTTGGTCCAGATGTTTGCGGCATATCTGCCCATTGTTAAGTCTGACCACTATGACCCTATTCCCCTCTTTGCCAATTACAGTACCCTCGAGCCACTTGGGTCCCAAAGCATGATTGAGAACGAAGACAGGGTCATCGATTTCTATGCATCTCCCCATTGAGTTGCGATCATGACACTCGATTTGGACTGGCGCTTGCCATCAACAATGTCTGACAGGGCTGGATGAATGAGGGACAGCCGCGTTTTAAGCGTGCGTTTCGTGAGTAGTTCTGCGGGCGGGACTCCTGTGAGCGAATGCGGTCGGGACCTATAGGCCAGCAGGAGGCGCGATAGGCGGTACTGAAGGGAGGGTCCTTGAATCCGGAGCATGCCCTGTTTTATGATTTGAACCGCACGTTCCGCCTGGCCATTGGAAGCCGGCTTGAACGGTGCTGTCCTGACGTGTTTGATACCATTACCCGACATAAACTCCTGGAATTCATAGCTAGTGAAACACGGGCCGTTGTCGCTAACCAGGATGTCCAGCAAGCCGTGGGTCGCAAAGACCGTACGCAGACTCTCCACGGTGGTGGTTGTCGTGCACGAATTCAATATGATGCACTCGATCCATTTCGAGTATGCATCGACAACAATGAGGAACATTTTCCCCATGAACGGGCCCGCGTAGTCTACGTGAATACGTGACCATGGCCTGGTGGGCTAGGGCCACGGGCTGAGTGGGGCCTCCCTGGGAGCATTTCCCAGCTGGGCACACGTCGTGCACCTGCGAACCCAGTGTTCCAGGTCTGAGTCAACTCCCGGCCACCATACATGTGACCGGGCAATGGCCTTCATTAGCACAATGCCTGGGTGCTCGTTGTGGAGTTCCCTGATGAATGCTTCCCTTACTTTCTGGGGCACGACTACCCAGCTGCCCCATAGCAGGCAGTCGGCTTGGATGGAGAGGTCGTCCATCCGTCTGTGAAACAGTCTGACCTCCTCGGGGCACGCTGCGTGTGCGGGCTCCCAATCCCGAGTCAGGACACATTTCTTTATCAGGGATAGGAGGGGATCTCTGTTGGTCCAGATTTTGATCTGGTGGGCTGTGATGGGGGAACCTGCGGTGTCGAAAGCCTCAACGGCCATGACCATCTCTGCGCTTTGCTCCGCTGACCCCTCAGTGGTGGCCAGTGGCAGCCTGCTGAGCGTGTCAGCGCAATTTTCGGTGCCTTGCTGGTGCCGTATAGTGTAGTCATACGCAGCCAGCGTGAGAGCCCATCGCTGTATGCGAGCTGACGCATTGGCATTGACTGCCTTGCTGTCTGACAACAGTGATGTTAACGGTTTGTGGTCCGTTTCTAACTCGAACCTTCTGCCGAAAAGGTACTGGTGCATCTTTTTCACCCCGTAGACACATGCGAGTGCTTTCTTTTCAACCATCCCATATCCACTTTCTGCCTCGGAGAGCGACCTGGAGGCATAAGCCACAGGTTGGAGTTGGCCCTCATCATTACTCTGCTGCAACACGCACCCAACCCCATAGGATGATGCATCACGCGTTAAAACCAGTTTCTTACAGGGATTGTACACGATCCAACAGCTTGTTAGAACAAAGCAGATTCCGCGCCCGATTGAAAGCCCGTTCTTGACAGTCCCCCCAAAACCATTCACAACCCTTACGCAGGAGCACATGCAGTGGCTCCAACAATGTGCTTAAGTTCGGTAGAAAGTTCCCGAGGTAGTTCAATAGTCCCAGAAATGAACGCAACTCCGATGTGTTGCCGGGTCTGGGCGCACGACTGATCGTCTCCGTTTTGGATTCGGTAGGCCGGATCCCGTCTGCGGCAACCCTCCTGCCCAAAAACTCGACCTCTGGGGCCAAAAACACACACTTGGACTTCTTTAGTCGCAAGCCTACCCGGTCCAGTCGGTGTAGCACCTCCTCCAGGTTGTGGAGCTGTTCCTCAGTGTCTCGACCTGTGATTAGGACGTCATCTTGGAATACGATTGTTCCAGGGATGGATTTAAGCAAGCTTTCCATGTTCCTCTGGAAAATAGTGGCCGCTGAACGAATGCCAAATGGACACCTGTTGTAAACGAATAGCTCCTTGTGCGTAATGATGGCGGTCAGAAGCTTAGATTCTTCAGCCAGTTCCTGAGTCATGTAGGCTGAAGTGAGGTCCAACTTAGTGAACAGCTTGCTACCTGCCAGCGTGGCAAAAAGATCCTCCGCTCTCGGAAGCGGGTATTGGTCCCGTAATGACACTCGGTTGATGGTGGCCTTGTAGTCGCCACAAATCCTGACCGAGCCATCCGCTTTCAGGATAGGAACGATGGGGCTTTGCTGAATTCAATGGCCGAAATTATATCCTCTCTTAGCAGCCTGTCCAATTCACTCTCAATTCTCTCATGCATCACATACGGCACGGCTCTGGCTTTGTGGTGCACTGGTCTGGCATCTGGGGTGATGCGTATCACTACTTTGGTGCCTTTAAAAGTCCCGACACTTGGTTGAAAAAGTGGCTCGAATTTCTGTAGATCCTGCGAGCATGAACTTCGCTCCACAGATGAAATGGCGTGCTCATCCCCCCATTTCCAGTTTATCTCGGCTAACCAGCTCCTCCCCAAGAGCGTGGGACCATTCCCCGGGACAATCCAGAGTGGCAGCCGGTTCTCCGATCCATTGTGTGTGACCACCAAGTTTGCACTGCCTAGTACTGGGATGATCTCTCTGGTGTACGTCCGTAACTGCGTGTCAATGCGTTCCAGTTTGGGCCTGTTAGCTTTCAGTGGCCATAGTTTTTCAAATTGTTGGGCACTCATAAGTGACTGGCTGGCTCCTGTGTCCAGCTCCATGCGTACCGGAATGCCATTTAATAGAATGTTCATCATCATAGGTCGCGTTTTGGTATACAAGCTGTGGACGTCTGCCACATGAACCTGCTGGATGTCAGCATCCATAGCTTTGCCCCAAGCATCACCCTGCCTGCAGACCCCTCTTCTGGTTCCTCTGCCTCGTAAACTAGCCTCGCTACGGGCTTTCTGCACATTCTGGTCAGATGTCCACTGAGGTTGCAGTTTCTGCAGATAAATTGTTGAAACTTACAGGTTTTTGCAGTATGTCTGCCACCGCACCTCCAGCATGAGCTGAGATTGTTGTGAATAAAGGAACTGTTAACAGGTATTCCACTCTGATTGTCTCTTTGATTACTCCTGAGCACTCTGTTGCTGAGTGTCAATGGTCCTATCCCGGGACGCATTGTCCCTTGTGATGGCATGAATTGCTGATCCCCCTGCCATTGTCTCTGTTGCTGGCCCACCTTACAGCCTGTTGTTGCCTGGGCGGTGTCGAATTGCCCTTGCCTGCCTGCGGGGTTCTGAATCTCGTTTACAATGTTAACTCCCTGGTCCATCGCCACATTGGAACTAGGGCTGCGCGCGTAAATTATCTTGGTCTCCTCTTCCCCTGCCATGAAGGTCTGAGCTATCAGCGTTGCCCTTTCCAAAGTCAAGTCCTTGGTCTCAATAAGCTTCCTGAAAATCCTGGCATGACCAATGCCCTCAATGAAGAAATCCCTTAACATCTCCCCCCTGCAGGCATCTGTGAACTTAGAGGCTGCCAAACGCCAAAGGTCCGCAACGAAGTCCGATATGCTTTGTCCCTCCCAATGCCGGTGTGTGTAGAATCGGTGCCGGGCCATGTGTATACTGCTCGCAGGTTTGAGGTGCTCACCGATCAGAGTGCTGAGCTCCTCAAAAGACTTGTCCGCCGGCATCTCGGGTGCGAGCAGGTCTTTCATCAGCGCATACGTCTTGGATCCACAGCTGGTCAGTAGATGCGCCCTCTGTTTGCCAGCCGCTTCCTCTCCCAGACAGTCATTCGTGACAATGCTTTGCTGGAGCCTCTCAATGAAATCGTTCCAGTCCTCACCAAAACAGTACCGTTCCTCTGTGCTACCGGTGGCCATCTCGTGGGTCATTGATTCCCGATTCTCGTCGCCAAACGTGGTGTCCTTACACCTTACTATAGAATCACACAAGGCATGTACTGCAGACAAAGTCACTACGTGACCTGAACCTTTATTCCCAGGACCAAGACATGCTGCCCCTGCGTGGGACCTCCCTTTATATACCTGGATGACCAGGTGAGGAGTGTCACCCACAAGTTCACCCCCTGTGGTCAAGGTGTGCATTACTCAGGTGTATACAGTGTACAGTGTTGTTACATAAAGGTTAAAGTTATGTGAAGGTTACAAATTTGACAGACACGAGGAAAAACATTTTTACGCAGCGAATGGTTAGGATCTGGAATGTACTGCCTGAAAGGGGGATGGAAGCAGACTCAATTGTGGCTTTCAAGAGAGAGTTGGATAATTAACTAAAGGAAAACATTTTGCAGGGCTACGGGAAAGGGCGGGGGAGTGGGACTAGCTGAAGTGCTTGACAGGCCAAATGGCCTCATTCTGTGCTGTAACCATTCTTTGGTAAGCCCACTAACTCCCACAGCAACCTGGACTAAACTTCCTCCCACCCCGCTTCCTGTAAGGACTCCATTCCATTCTCCTAGTTTCTCCGCCTCCGTCGCATCTGTTCTGACGATGACAGCTTCCATTCTACTGGTTCTGACATTCTACTTTTTCCTCAACCGAGGATTCCCCTGTACCGTGGTTGACATGGCCCTCAACCGTGTCCGTCCCATTCCCAGCACTTCTGCTCTCACTCCCTCCCCTCCCATCCAGAACCACAACACAGTTCCCCTTGTCCTCACCTTTCACACCGTCAGCCTCCATATTCAACGGATCATCCTCCGCCATTTCTGCCACCTCCAGCGTGATCCCACCACCAATCCCATCTTCCCCTCCCCTTTTAGCATTCTGAAAGGGAGCGTTCCATCCGTGACCCCCAGCACCCCCTCCTCTTCCCACGGCACCTTCCCGTGCAAGTGCAGGAGATGCAACATCTACCCTTTTACCTCCTTCCTTCCTATTATCCAGGACTTCTTCCAGGTGAAACAGTGATTTATTTGTACTTCTTGCAATTCAGTATACTGTATTCGCGGCTCACGATGTGGTCTCCTGTACATTGTGGAGACCAAGCGCAGATTGCGGAACACTCCGTTCAGTCCGTAAGCGTGACCCCGAGCTTCCGGTCGCCTGTCACTTTAATTACCCGCTCCACTTCCACTCTGTCCTCAGCCTCCTACACTGTTCCAATGAATCTCAACGCAAGCTCGAGGAACAGCGCCTCATCTTTCGTTTAGGCATTTTACAGCCTTCTGGACTCAACATCGAGTTCAACAATTTCAGACCAGAACCGCTGCCCATCTTTTTTCACATTGCAGCTGTTGATGTTTCGGCCATTCCCATTTACACTCTCTATAGACCCAACTTTTGTTTCTTTACTTGTTCCATTACCTTCTCCTTTTGCTTTGTACTATCATGCCATTTGTCATTTCATCACTCGTGCCTTCCATCCTATCACAGACCTTCCCTTTTATACTTTCCTCTCCTCCCCCTTTCCCTGCCCCTGTTTAAAACCTATTACATCTCTAACTTTTTCCAGTTCTGACAAAGGGTCATCGACCTGAAACGTTAACTCTGTTTCTCTCTCCGCAAATACTGCCCGACCCGCTGAGTATTTCCAGCATTTTCTGTTTTTATTTCGGATTGCCACCATCTGCAGTATTTTGCTTTTGTAAAAATTTGTCAATCTCAAGCTTCATTTGATCCACAGCTGTTTGAGGGAGAGAGTTCCAGATTTCCAGTAGTTTTTGTGTGAAGAAGTTCTTCCTGACATCACCCCTGAACTTTAAGGTTAACCCCCTTATTCTGGAATTCACCCCCACCAGAGCAAATAGTTTCTCTGTATCCACTCATCTTATCCTTTACTCATCTTAAACACCTCAAGCAGATCCCCCCTCAACCTTCCAAACTCGAGGCAATACAAGCCCAGTCTCTGCAACCTGTCCTCATAATTTAACCCTTTTAGCTCCGGTATCATTCTGGTGAATCGGCGCAGCTCCCCCTCCGAGGCCAATGGATCCTTCCTGAGGGACGGGGCCCAGATGGGGTCTGACCAAGGCTCCATACAACTGGTAACATAGGAAAAGGAGGCCACTCAGTCCTCGAGCCTGTTCTGCCATTCAATTAGATCATGGCTGATCTGTACATTAAATCCATTTACCCACCGTGCTTCTGTAACCCTTAATACCTTGGCCTAACAAAAATGTCTCAACGCCAGTCTTCAATTTTTCAATTGACCCCCAGCAGCAACAGCTTTTTGGATCTTTTTGTTGGGGTGGGGAGAGAAAGAGTTCCAGGTTTTCACTATGGGCTTCAAGTTCGTTAATAAGTCCTCGAGTGAAATTAGATTTGGAATAACTTTATGTTATTGGTTCTTCATTGATAAAACATTTCTGTTGGTAGAATGTTGACTTTTTAAAAATAATTTATATAAATACCATGAATTGTATAAAGAATATTGAAAATATTAGTACTAAATCTATAACTAAATTGATGCAGAATATAAGTAGTATTTTAATAATAGGTCAGATAAATACTATGATACATACATTAATATGAACGTGAATCTGAAATATAAATATTAAGATCAAAATAGGAATAAGAGTAGGCCATTCATCCCCTCGAGCTCTCAGCCATTCAATTAGATCATGACTCCATCCACCTGCCTTGGTTCCCAGTCCATTAATACTCTTACCGAACAAAAATCGATCAATTGCAGTTTTGACATTTTCAATTGGTCCTCAGCCTCAACAGCATGATGGTGGAGAGTTCCAGATCTCCAGTACCATTTGTGTGACAAAGTGCTTCCTGACATCTCCCTGAATGCCCTAACTCTAATTTTAAGGTTATGCCCCCTTGTTCTGGACTCCCCCACCAGAGTGTCTCCCTATCTACACTATTAAATCATTTCATCATCTTAAACAGCTCAATTACATCACCCCTTAATCTTCTATACTCAAAGGAATACAAGCCGCGTTTATACAGCATGTCCTCTTAATTTAACCCTTTTTACCCTGGTAATATTCTGGTGAATCTGGGTTGCACACCCTCCAAAGCCAATTCTCTGGCTACGATTAGATAGATAAGAATGGAACCAGGCGGGAGTAGTCCCACCCAGCTGGAAGACAGAGGAGAGGCGTTGGAGGAGGAAGGTGTGGTCAGCTGTGTCAAAGACTGCAGACAGGTCGAGAAGGACGAGGAGGGATCGTTTACCATGGTCATAGTCACATAGGATGTCATTTGCAACTTTGATAGAGCCACTTCAGTACTATGGAGGGGTGGAAACCCGATTGGAGAGATTCAAACATGGAGTTGTGAGAAAGATGGGCATAGATTTGGGAGGCGGCAACACGTTCAAGGACTTTGGAGAGGAAAGGGAGGTTGGAGATGGGGCAGCAGTTTGGTGGGAATAAGTTTGAGGAAGCAGGAGCTGGATCTCATGGACGAGATGCACACACAGAGGGCATGATAGAAGATAGGAGAGAAGCTGGAGAAAGATGCAAGTTCAGGGCTAGGGTGGGGCCTTAGGGGGAACTCAACTCCTCTCTGATTCCTCTCCTAAACGGGGAGACCCAAGACCAAATCTACACTGCAGGTGAAGTGGGATCTGAGGGCAGGGTGAACATAAGAATTAGGAGCAGGAGTAGAGCATTCGATCCTTCGAGCCTGCTCTGCCATTCAGTAAGATCATGGCTGGCCTGATCCTGGCCTCAACCCCACTTCTCATATCCCTTGATTCCCTTAATATCCAAAATTCTATCAATCTCTGTCTTGAATATACTCAACGACTGAACCTCCACAGCCCTCTGGGGTCGAGAATTCAAAAGATTCACCACCCTCTGTAAGGTTCTGCAAAACCAACCACGGAGACATGTGGCAGGGAGAATGGGAAGATGCCATGTTTAAAATGACCAACTGCAGCCAACAGCCTGCAAACCGCAGAGGATGATGGGACTCTGGCCACCCTGTACTGTAACAGACAGTGTTGCAGGGGCATGCCACCGGACGGGGGATGAGCCAGCTACCATAAGGGGGAAGAATGTACATTCGGTTCTTCCAGGAAAATGGATACAAGGCAACTTTATATTTTAAAAGGATATTTCTCCAGCTTTTCGTGTAAAACCCTCACAGAAGAGGCAACATGTCCAGGCAAAATCTCCCCAGCAATACACAAGGCAACACAAAGGGTATCAGTTTGAATAATTAAACAAAGGCCCACAGGTCTGATGCAATTATTTTGGCCAGCCCAGAGTGGCACCTGTGTCGAGATAGTGAACAATCATCTTCATTCACCCCATTCAGCGAGCGACAGGATACAGGTGCGGCTAATCTGCCATTCCAGACAGATCGATACACATTGAACTGCCATTCACACCCTTTTTTATTCAAGGAAGACCCAAGACAATGGCATGCAGTTTTGGCGCGAAGATGAACGGACTATAAGAAAAAATTGCAAAAACACACAAGGAGGTTTTTGAGGTTGGAGGTTGGAGTCAGCTTTTGCATTGAGTTGTAGAGTTGAGTTAAGAAGGTGGGAGTCAGTTTTTGTTGTGGTTGAGTTGAGTTAAAGGGGCGTTGAGTCGAGTTAAAGGGGCGTTGAGTCAGCTTTTCACAGGGCCCTCGCTCTGGGGAAGGTGTGCTTAACTCCAACAGCTTTTTGCTTAGGAGCCAACCGAGGGGCAAATAGAAGAAACCGACGCAACATCGAGGAGGAAAACCAAACTGACCAAGAACATAAAACCCGCCCTAGAGGGACCCCGAGCTGAAATAAGGGCCCCCAGAACCCCGGAGTTGAAAGGATTGAGAGTATAGACCAAACCCCCTCACAGACTCAATTTAGGATAGGAATTGGTAAGAAGGGTGGAAGTGGGAGGTGGGGTTGTGAGTGTGAGTGGAATGTTTCAACTTATCTTCCCCTTCCCTATTGCGAGAATTTTTTGTGTTGATGAGTGAGATTATGCCATTACTGCTATTTACAATCTCTTCCTATTCCCACAAAGGTGTTTACTATTCTAAATAAACAATATTAGCCATTTTGTACTCTTACCCACTGTGTCTGGTGCCTCATTACTCAACCATCCTCATAAATTGCATGTACAGAACCTCAGGGGAGTGTGGATTCGAACCCACACGTAAAGCTCCCCTTACACCTCTGAGTGAAGAAACTTCTCCTCATCTCAGTCCTAAATGGCCAATCACTTATTGAGACTGTGACCCCTGGTTCTAGACTCCCTAGTCAGGGGAAACATCCTCCCTGCATCCACCCTGTCAAGCCCTGTAAGAATTCTGTATGTTTCAATGAGATCACCTCTCATTCTTCTAAACTCTAGAGAATATCTCTCCCCATCCCAGGAATCAGTCTGGTGAACCTTTGTTGCATGGTGAGCAGACATAATTCCGTCCTCATTTTAAAGTCAGACATTCTGTCCTTATTTTTATATATTTGATTGTAATTTATTTGCAGTTACAACATATTAGAGTTGGTTGGATGGGAGGAGTTTCTATGTACTACAGGTCAAATGGTAGGGAGATTTGAAATTTAAGTGCCACAGCACTCACTGCTGGCAGGAGGCGATAATTACTGTGAACTTAGAGGCAGTTTCCATTTTAAATATAGACATAGGAATTATAATGGAAATGTATCAATCTATAAAGCTAAATTTATAATAATTACATTTGGTAATGATACCAAGCTATAAGCCAGGTTGCAAGTCTATAGCATTCAAAAAGACCTGAACAAGAGGATAGTGATAGACTTGGCAAGATGACATAGACAGGCTAGTGGAATGGGCACGTGGCAAATGAAATTTAACACTCAGAAGTGTGAGGTGATACATTTTGGTAGAATGAGGAGAGGAAATATAAACTCAAGGATACACTCCCAAAGGGGTGCACGAACAGAGAGACCTGGGGGTCTATGTGCACAAATTGTTGAAGGTGGCTGGGCAGGTTGAGAAAACGGTTAAAATAGCATACGGGATCCTGGGCTTCATAAATAGAGGCATAGAGTACACAAGTGTGGAGATGATGATGAACCTGTATAAAACACTGGTTCGGCCACAACTGAAGTAGTGTGTCCAATTCTGGGCACCGCACTTCAGGAAGGATGTGAAGGCCTTGGAGAGGGAGCAGAAAAGATTTACGAGAATGGTTCCAGGGATGAGGGACTTCAGTTACGTGGATAGACTGGAGAGGCTGGGGTTTTTCTGCTTAGAGCTGAGAAGGTTGAGAGGAGATTTGATCAAGGTGTTCAAAATCATGAGGGGTCTGGACATAGAGAAACTGAACCTGTTAGTGGAAGGGTCAAGAACCAGAGGTCACAGATTTAAGGTGATTGGCAAAAGAACCAAAGGTAACATAAGAAAAGCACTTTTTTTACACAGCGAGTGATTAGGATCTGAATGCACTGCCTGAAAGGGTGGTGGAGGCAGACTCAATCACTACTTTCAAAGGGGAGTTGGATAAGCACCTGAAAGAAAAACATTTGCAGGGCTCTGGGGAAAGGGCTGGGGGAGTGGGACTAGCTGAAATGCTCTTGCAGAGAGCCGGCACAGGCTGAATGGGCTGAATGGCCTCTTTCCGTGCTGTAACCATTCGATGATTCTATAACCAGTTCAGCAGATTAAGGAATGGCAGAGGGATTTGAAGTGCTTTACTTTGGTCAGCTCTATCTGTGGTGGGATTGAGTGAAGCTGTGAAGGCCACCTGGGAATGTTTCACTCTGACACCAGATGCCTGTAATGCAGTGTTCTATGCCACAGTACTGATGTTCCTCAATTGGTCAGCACAAAAACCTACATGAAAATATTTCCTGGGACGGTGTTGCCCATCCTGTCAGCTCTTGGAGTCACAAAAAACATAATTTTCCACAAAGCAACAGGCAAAAAGAGACAGAATAAACACTGGTGCACCCTTGGCACACGCGTCTTTTATTGCTGTTAGTTCTGTACAGAGGTGAAGTTAAGAGCTCCAGGGATCATTCTACAACAGTGAGTGATTCATGCAATTCTCATCCCTTCTCTCTGAAATGCATAGTTTAATGCAAGCTGCCTCATGCATCTAGAAAACATTTAGCACTGTAATTCCATTAAAAAAATTCAAATAACAAGTGTCGACAGCAGAATGTTATAAACCCAGCAGGGCACTGCCTTATTGAAGAGACAGATCTGAGCACTGCAGAGACCAGCAATGGACGCCACCCACACCAGTTTGAATCAGGCAGTGCAGATAGTTTGCAGTGGGAAGGGAACGCCTGGCGCAGTTCTGTGACTGAAGCCTCATTCAGGCGGATACAGCAAGTTCCAAGTTACCAATCAGTGAAGCTTCCAATGCACATTTTACAATGGATCAGCTTGCAGTATAAACCAGCAACTCACCTGCGGACATCACCAATGTGTGTTTGAAACTACACCAGCAAACAACCCTGGCCACTGCCCATGTGGGGCTCAGTAAGGGGATGTCACTGTGGGGAATAGATTTCTCACTGCTCTCATCAAACATTCCCGGGGCAGGTACAGCACGGGGTTAGATACAGAGTAAAGCTCCCTCTACACTGTCCCATCAAACACTCCCAGGGCAGGTACAGCACGGGTTAGATACAGAGTAAAGCTCCCTCTACACTGTCCCATCAAACACTCCCAGGGCAGGTACAGCACGGGGTTAGATACAGAGTAATGCTTTCCCTACACTATTCCATCAAACACTCCCAGGGCAGGTACAGTATGGGGAAATTGGGGGCTGGGAGTAGAGCAGACGCTGCTCCTGGGAGGAAAGAATATTAATCACCGCTCGGGGAGAACAGATGCCGCTCCCTATAGTCTGAGGAAACGAGGCAAAACAAACCCCACTTAGGGTGGAGGGTACAGACATTTGCCCATTGCTGTTCTCAAACTTGTCATCATGAGTACTTGGGATCGCCTTTCCCTGTGGAACCCTCCCTCTAATAGAAATATACCAGCTCCCTGAACCTGATCATGGGCAGTGCCAATCCCCCCCTCCCGTGATGCCAGTGGGCTGATCCAGAGAGAAAGCTGGAAAAAACACACACGCACAACCTGTGAACCACTGCAAACCAGCCACGTACTGAGAACTGCCCACAGATTCACTACCGATCACCGGATGAAATTACCAGTGTAAAGAAAACAGACAGAAGTAATGCCTGACCGAGCTGGTGAGCCTCACGGTCCTGCCGGCTGTACAGCACCATGCCTCACTCTCCATCTCTCACAACATAATCAACTGCATGATAGTCAACAGGTTGATCCATCTGCTGGATATTTTAATTCCTGTTGCTCAGTGTCTGTTGATGCATTATTAAACAATGGACTGATTCCATTACAGACCTAGCTACTGTATAGAATACATTTTTGAACATGCATAATTAAAAACTCAGCTTCCCTTGCCCTGGATTCTTATGGTCAGTTTGAGGTTCCACTGACGTTTAGCTGTTTTCCAGTGGAAATGCTGCAGTCTGCACACAGATTCACACAGGGCCGAGCCCCAGCAGCCACTCGGTAACTCAGGCAGACACCCGGACCACTGAATAGGAGCACTCGCAGTCTGAAAAAAGTGTGCTGTGCTCAGACTGGAAATTGCTGGGATGTGCCCGCTCTGGGTATTGTTGAGTTTGCAGTTTCCCCTCCGACCCATTGTCCGACATGTATGGGTGCTGCCACAGGCTGCTTTCTCGAGGAGCTTAAGTGGCGGCAGCCAGAAAGTGGCCAAGTGACCCCCTTGATGGTCACAGTATCGCTGGCTGGTATACAGCAATCCCAGCACCCCGAGTTTAAAACGTTTCTACAAGTCAGCCTGTTCCACAATAACTAGGTTGAGGTCTGTTTGGTCATTTTTCAAACCACTTCCCTCCGAGCCCCTCCTCTCCTATACTGGTACAGCATCACTAACACATGTACAACAGTTATTGCTACTAATGGCAGGTACTCTAAAATTATATGGCTTTATTTGCATTTTAATGTGACTACAATTTGTGCTCAGAGTTTCATTTGCAGGTGAAACCCAGGAGGTATTTAATCTTATCCAAAGCTGAATTATTTTGCAAAGCGCTATCTACTTAAAAAAAAAATGAACAGGGACAGTTATACTACAATCTGATCTCTGTGAAGTTAGTCTTAGCCAGCAGGATGTTGCAAGACAGGTCTCGTGATAACTGTAAAAAAGCTTCCTGTAAAGTGCCGTGATGCTCACTCTCCAGCACTAGACCCCACCCTCCTCGCTGCAAAGGGTCAGAAAACGACAGGATAAGTTCAAGATGCCTGTGACAATCAGCTGACTGTGTATATATCAATAGTTGGTGGCTGTTGCTCTGTATTAAAGAATGAGAGCGACACCCAACAGTGACCAGCCAGCTCCAGGCACCGCCTTCAGGCAGTGGGAAGTGTAAAGAGCTGATCTGTTGCTGAAGAATCTCGCCTCATTAGGACTGCATTCAGACGGCAGGATCACTGTCTTGTGCAGGTGTCGGCTTGAACCGATGCTAAAGTTGTGTTGTGTAAATCGGGCATTCGATTTACTCTGAAGTGAAGGTCCTCCCTTACCCACCCCCTGGGGAGTCACACCAACTACAGAGTCAGGCTGCGTTTACAATATAACCGTAGCCTCGGTGCAAAGGAATCAAATCTGCACGGACAATACAGCTGCAGCAGGAATACAATAGGCACTGTCATATAAACTCTACCGACAGGCGGCTCTCACTGTCTTATATCCGAGCATCAGATATACACTGCACGGCAGGGTGACGTGGAGCCCAAGTTTCTCCACCCCTAGGTGTTCTATACAGACTGTCCACTAGCTGAAAGAGTAGGTAACCTTTCTGGGCTTCTGACGTGTATATTTTTGATATGTTATCGGTAACGGCTTGCAGAATCTGCTGGTAATTATTCAGATGACCGTTGCGATTGATTTAGTTTGTGGAACATGAGGTTGGATGCTCGTCTGCTCCAGTGGCCGGGATAGACCCCCCTCGATAGGTTTTCTGAAGCTCCAGAAATGCATTGATTCACTGCCTTCCCTTAAAGCCAAGCGAACAGCGACCAATCTCGAGTGTCAAGATTCATTGCAACCCCGAGGCTGAAGAGAAGAGACTGAGAGCACGAGTATGAGGCCCTGGTTTCTATCCTGACATTCCCAAAGCCAGCCTGCTGGATAAATCCCAATTCTGGTTAGTTCATTAAGCTACACCCCATTAAAAATGAATTTCCGGTTAAACCGCTGATGGCAAGCTCCGCTACCCTCATGCACTGCCTCTAAGCTTTGGCACTACAGCTGCTACTGAAGCACTACTGGCGTGGAACTATACATCTCCAAATGGAAGACATTGGTGATTTTGTTGCTCTGTTTTTTTTAAAAACTTGTCGTGACACTTTTTTTTCACGTAATAATATTGCACAGCCCGAACTTTTATCTAAATGAATATTAAAAATTAAAAAAAATGCAAGTTTGAAAAAGATCTAAAAATTAGGGGGAAAAAGGATAGCACTCTATTCTACAGACACTGCGCTATATACAAACAGCTCAAAATCCCTCCAGCCCCAATGCTTCCACTATCGCTAGTCTAACAGGGCTCGGAATCAACACAGACCAGTCCCAGCGGAGGGGCTGATATCGGTGAGGAAGAGTCAGGCCACTGGTTGTGTTCTGATGCCTGTGCCGTGCCCTGCCCTCATATAAAGGAAGCTACTTGTGCACCGTACAAACTTTGGGGCAATCACACCCGACATATTTAAACAAAGTTCGTTTCCACCTGATTGCTGAATGTTTGAAATGTTTCCTGCTGCTGTAGGCCAGGGAGTACAGATAGTAAGTGGCCCTGCAGCCTGCCATGGTGGTCTGATATCCAATGGGATCACCATTACCTATGAAGCACCGTTAAATCCAAGATGATGCACACTGCCTGCCACATGAATCCTGCATCGCTTGGTCTGACACCAGGCCCTGGAGCTGGCAGCTCTCAGTGACCTCTACTGAACTGCTCTCTTGCTGCCGCTGTTTTGATCTTGAATGCAGGAACTCCCAACAGCACAACTCCCGGGAGAAGCACTGAATTCCCACACGGATTCACTGGTATCCACCTGCCACAGTCTGACGGATCATCTTGGTCTGATTAGAAGAAAACTGAGGAAGTTGCCACTTCCCTCTGCTCCACACACCTTGGCCTGCCCTAGGCCCCTTTTACAAAGCACCCATTGTTTTCACTCTCAATCCCAGTTCACCGGGAGCTCGGGGGACCCAGCATGTCACAGCTCACCGGATGACGTGCGATGTCCAACTGTCCAATCCACAGACTAACCTCTCGGTGCCCAATCCACAGACAATCTACAGTTGTGGAGGCAAATTCAATAGGGGATTGGATAAGGACCTGAAGGAAAATAATTACAGGACTCCGGGGAAAGGGCGGGGGAGTGGGACTGGCTGAGCCGGCATGGGCTCGACAGGCTGAATGGACTCCTCCTGTACATTAACCATTCTGTGACTAAATGCTGCAAAAGTACAGCAGGGCAATTCGCATCCGAAAGAGAAAAGACTGGCTAGCATTCTGGGCGAACGGCTCAGGGCAGCCCCAACAGTAACTCGCTGGCAGCCTTGCTGTGTACTTGCAGCATTTCCAACTGCTGCGGCAGGGGGCAGGGCCGCCTTGTTTAATCTCAGAGAGAGTGGCAGGCAGTTAACAGGGTGGGGGGAGGTTACGTACTAATCAGTGAGCTCAGTGCTTGGCAGTCTGTCACCGAACCACACGGCCCGATCTCCGCCCGGCACATTCTCACACACCCGATGGTTCTGAACACAGATCAGCAAGTGGACACTAGTGCAGCCGTTTGATCCTTTTCTTCAAGAAGGGAGCCACGTTATTGTAGCGAAGTTAGCAAGAGACGAGCAACAACTGGCAATTAAATACAGGGAGACTCAATCTCAGATGCAGTGGTGCCTAATTGTGTGGGGAAACAGAAGGCTGTTAAATGTGCCATCATAAGCAGAGACGTAGAGCAGCAATACCCAGACAGGGAAGCTGCTGGGCACAGCCTGTGGTGACGGGGGGAGCTCACACTGCGTTGGCCACACACCAGGACAGTGACAGAGATCAAACAGCCGTGGCAGTGCCCAACGCGGACACCTTGGAAACAATAATATCCCACCAGAGGCTTGATAGGATCCCCATCCTCGGCGCCAGGCACCAAACTCCGACACCTGCCACAGCTTGGCTGGAGACTTTGTTCTCCCATCGACGCTCGACACAAAAGAATGTGGGCAGCTCCAGCCTGTGGGTAAATCAGCATCGCGGGTTAGACACTGGATCTCTCGAGAGTCACAGTTAACGTGGAACTTCAAGCAGCAGCCCAGCGTGTGTTTGAACAGTAGCTCAAGGTGGTGGGGGTTGAAGGTCTTAGTGCAGCTCAGAGGTCAGCACCGCACTGCCATTCCTCGCCGAGATGGTAAACAGCGACAGGTCCGTGGCCCAGAACGGCCAGACGTTAATCCGGGCCACTTCAGATCTTGCTGCTTTGTAGGGAGGGCCTGTTGTTGTGACAGATTCCCAGCGTCAGCCATCGCCACACAGTTGCTTTGCACAGTGAGCATTTCATAACCCAGATCTCAAATGGCTCTCCGACACGACAGCGAGGAGTCACCAACCTGGATTTGGAAAAAACAGGCAATCAGCAATAATCGATCCCACGTCATTTCTGTTCATTCCCTCCACCTCCCCGGGAACTCATTGGCCAGATTATTCTAACTTCAAATTGGGAGAGCAGTGCGAGGGAGGGGTGGCGAGGGAGCAGGTGCGGGCAAGATGGGGGAGAGTGTGTGTGCTGTGTTGGGTGGGGAGTATGTATGGTGTGTGCCATCATAGAAATTTACAGCACAGAAAGAGGCTATTTTGGCCCATTGTGTCCGCGCCGGCCAACAAAGAGCTATCCAGCCTAATCCCATTTTGCAGCTCTTGGTCCATTGCCCTGTAGTACCGAGCCCTGCGGAACCCCACTGGAAACATCCTTCCAGTCACAAAAACACCCATCAACCATTACCCGTTGCTTCCTGCCCAAGACAATTTTGGATCCAACTTGCCACTTTGTCCTGGATCCCATGGGCTTTTACTTTCGTGACCAGTCTGTCATGTGGGACCTTATCAAAAGCCTTGCTAAAATCCATATACATGACATCAAACGCACTGCCCCCATCGACCCTCCTGGTTACTTCCTCAAAAAATTCAATCTGGTTAGTCAGATACGACCTTCCCTTAACAAATCCATGCTGACTGTCCTTGATTAATCCATGTCTTTCCAAATAAAGATTTATCCTGTCCGTCAGAAATTTTTCCAATAATTTCGCACCACTGAGGTTAGGCCTGTAATTACTCGGTCTATCCCTTTCTCCCTTTTTAAACAAAGCTAACAGTCCTCCAGTCCTCTAGCCAGGGAGGATTGGAAAATGAAGGTCAGAGCCTCTGCTATTTCCTCTTTTGAGTTTAGAAGGATGAGAGGGGATCTCATAGAAACGTATAAGATTCTGACGGGACTGGACAGGTTAGATGCGGGAAGAATGTTCCCGATGTTGGGGAAGTCCAGAACCAGGGGACATAGTCTTAGGATACGGGGTAGGCCATTTAGGACTGAGATGAGGAGAAATTTCTTCACTCAAAGAGTTGTTAACCTGTTGTTCCCTGCTGCAGAGAGTTGTTGATGCCAGTTCATTGGATATATTCAAGAGGGAGTTAGATATGGTCCTTACGGTTAAGGGGATCAAGGGGTATGGAGAGAAAACAGGAAAGGGGTACTAAGGGAATGATCAGCCATGATCTTATTGAATGGCGGTGCAGGCTCGAAGGGCCGAATGGCCTACTCCTGCACCTATTTTCTATGTTTCTATGAACAGCCTGGGATACATTTCATCTGGGCCTGGGGATTTATCCACTTAAAAGCTGCTAAAACCATTACTACTTCCTCTCTCACTATGTTTATTTCATCTACTATTTCACAATCCTCCTCCCTGATTGCAATGTCTGCATCGCCTCTCCCTTTTGTGAAAACAGATGCAAAGTATTCATTAAGAACCATACCCATGTCTTCCGCCTCCACACACAGATTAGTTTTATGGTCTCTAACAGATCCTACTCTTTCTTTAGTCATCCTCTCACTCTTAATGTATTTATAAAATATCTTCGGGTTTTCCTTGTGTATGGGCTGGTGAGGGGTGGGGAGTGTGTTATACTCTGTCTATGCTGTGTTGGGGGTGGGGAGAGTGCGCGGGGGGGAGCGTGATGTGTGTGTGGGGTGTGGGCGCGGGGGGGTAGTGTGATGTTGTGGGGGGGGTGAGGAAGTGTGATTTGGGGGTGGAGGAGTCTGATGTGGGGGGGGGGGGGAGGAAGAGTCTGATGTGGGGGGGCGAGTCTGATGTGGGGGGGCGAGTCTGATGTGGGGGGGCGAGTCTGATGTGGGGGGGCGAGTCTGATGTGGGGGGGCGAGTCTGATGTGGGGGGGCGAGTCTGATGTGGGGGGGCGAGTCTGATGTGGGGGGGCGAGTCTGATGTGGGGGGGCGAGTCTGATGTGGGGGGGCGAGTCTGATGTGGGGGGGCGAGTCTGATGTGGGGGGGCGAGTCTGATGTGGGGGGCGAGTCTGATGTGGGGGGGCGAGTCTGATGTGGGGGGGCGAGTCTGATGTGGGGGGGCGAGTCTGATGTGGGGGGGCGAGTCTGATGTGGGGGGGCGAGTCTGATGTGGGGGGGCGAGTCTGATGTGGGGGGGCGAGTCTGATGTGGGGGGGCGAGTCTGATGTGGGGGGGCGAGTCTGATGTGGGGGGGCGAGTCTGATGTGGGGGGGCGAGTCTGATGTGGGGGGGCGAGTCTGATGTGGGGGGGCGAGTCTGATGTGGGGGGGCGAGTCTGATGTGGGGGGGCGAGTCTGATGTGGGGGGGCGAGTCTGATGTGGGGGGGCGAGTCTGATGTGGGGGCGAGTCTATGGGGCCGAGTCTGATGTGGGGGGGCGAGTCTGATGTGGGGGGGCGAGTCTGATGTGGGGGGCGAGTCTGATGTGGGGGGGCGAGTCTGATGTGGGGGGGCGAGTCTGATGTGGGGGGGCGAGTCTGATGTGGGGGGCAGTCTGATGTGGG
>NC_091980.1:152287261-152380929 GCF_044704955.1 Pristiophorus japonicus | reverse complement strand
GATGTGTGATGTGGGGGGGGGGGTGGGAGTGTGATGTGGGGGGGGGTGGGAGTGTGAGGTGGGGGGGGGAGGGAGAGTGATGTGGGGGGTGGGGGGTGTGATGTGGGGGGTGAATGTGGGGGGGTGGGGGGTGTGATGTGGGGGGTGGGGGTGTGATGTGGGGGGTGGGGGGTGTGATGTGGGGGGTGGGGGGTGTGATGTGGGGGTGGGGGGTGTGATGTGGGGGGTGGGGGGTGGATGTGGGGGGTGGGGGGTGTGATGTGGGGGGTGGGGGGTGTGATGTGGGGGGGGTGTGATGTGGGGGGTGGGGGGTGTGATGGGGGTGGGGGGGTGTGATGTGGGGGTGGGGGGTGTGATGTGGGGGGTGGGGGGGGTGATGTGGGGGGTGGGGGGGTGTGATGTGGGGGGTGGGGGTGTGTGATGTGGGGGGGTGATGTGGGGGGTGGGGGGGTGTGATGTGGGGGAAGTGTGATGTCAGGGAGGGTGGGGGGGGAAGAGTGATGTGGGGGGTGGGGAAGTGTGATGTGGGGGGGGGGGGAAGTGTGATGTGGGGGGGGGGGGAGGGGGGAGTGTGATGTGGGGGTGGGGGGGGGAGTGTGATGTGGGGGTGGGTGGGAGTGTGATGTGGGGGTGGGTGGGAGTGTGATGTGGGGGTGGGTGGGAGTGTGATGTGGGGGTGGGTGGGAGTGTGATGTGGGGGTGGGTGGGAGTGTGATGTGGGGGTGGCTGGGAATGTGATGTGGGGGTGGCTGGGAATGTGATGTGGGGGTGGGTGGGTGTGTGATGTGGGGGTGGGTGGGTGTGTGATGTGGGGCGGGGGGGGGGGGGGGGGGGGAGTGTGATGTGGGGATGGCTGGGAGTGTGATGTGGGGGTGAGTGGGAGTGTGATGTGGGGGTGGGTGGGTGTGTGATGTGGGGGTGGGTGGGAGTGTGATGTGGGTGGGGGGGGAGGGGGGAGTGTGATGCGGGGGGGGGTGGTGGGGAAGACAGTGTGATGTGAGGGGGGGGGTGTGATGTGAGGTGGGGAGCGGGGGAGTGTGATATGATGTGGGGGTGGGGAGTGTGTATGAGGAGGAGGAGGGGGGGGGAAGTGTGATGTGGGGTGGGGAGGGGGGGGGAGTGTGATGTGAGGGGGGGTTGTGGGAGTGTGATGTGGGGGGGGTTGGGGGAGTGTGATGTGGGAGGGGGGTTGGGTGAGTGTGATGTGGGGGGGTGGGGGCAGTGTGATGTGTGGTGGGAGTGTGATGGGGGTGGAGTGTGATTGCGGGGGGGGGGGGAAGTGTGATGTGTGGGGGGGGGGAAGAGTGTGATGTTAGGGGGGGGGGAGTGTGATGTGGGGGGGGGGGGGGAGAGTGATGTGGGGGGGGGGGGAGAGTGATGTGTGGGGGGGGGGGAGAGTGATGTGAGGGGGGGGGGGGAGTGTGATGTGGGGGGGGGGGGAGTGTGATGTGGGGGGGGGGGGGAGTGATGTGGGGGGGGGGGGAGTGTGATGTGAGGGAGGGGGGGAAGTGTGATGTGGGGGGAGGGGGAAGTGTGATGTGTGGGGGGGGGGAGCGTGATGTGGGGGGGGGGAAGCGTGATGTGGGGGGGGGGAAGTGTGATGTGGGGGGAGGGAAGTGTGATGTGGGGGGGGGGGGGAGTGTGATGTGGGGGGGGGGGGGAAGTGTGATGTGGGGGGGGGGGAAGTGTGATGTGGGGGGGGGGGAAGTGTGTGTGGGGGGGGGGGGGAAGTGTGATGTGGGGGGGGGGGGAAGTGTGATGTGGGGGGGGGGAGTGTGATGTGGGGGGGGGGGGAGTGTGATGTGGGGGGGGGGGGGAGTGTGATGTGGGGGGGGGGGGGGTGATGTGGGGGGGGGAAGTGTGATGTGGGGGGGGGGGAAGTGTGATGTGGGGGGGGGGAAAGTGTGATGTGGGGGGGGGGGGGGAGGTGATTGGGGGGGGGAATGTGATGTGGGGGGAGTGTGATGTGGGGGGGGGAGGGGAAGTGTGATGTGGGGGGGGGGGGAGTGTGATGTGGGGGGGGAGAAGAGTGTGATGTGGGGTTGGGGGGGAAGAGTGTGATGTGGGGGGGGGGGGGAGACAGTGTGATGTGAGGGGCGGTGATGTGAGGGGGGGGAGCGGGGGAGTGTGATGTGAGGGGGGCGGGGAGTGTGATGTGGGGGTGGGTGGGAAGAGTGTGATGTGGGGGGGGGGGGAAGTGTGATGAGGGGGGGGGGGGGAAGTGTGATGTGGGGGTGGGTGGGAGTGTGATGTGAGGGGGGAGGGGGGGGGGGGGGAGTGTGATGTGAGGGGGGGGGGGGAGTGTGATGTGAGGGGGGGTTGGGGGAGTGTGATGGGGGGGGGGTTGGGGGAGTGTGATGTGGGGGGGGGGTTGGGGGAGTGTGATGTGGGGGGGGGGGGGAGGAGTGTGATGTGGGGGGGGGTTGGGGGAGTGTGATGTGGGGGGGGTTGGGGGAGTGTGATGTGGGAGGGGGTTTGGGTGAGTGTGATGGGGGGGGGGGGGAAAGTGTGTGATGTGGGGGGGGGTGGGGGGGGAGTGTGATGTGGGGGGGGGGAGTGTGATGTGAGGTGGGGGGGGGGGAGTGTGATGTGGGGGGGGAGGGGGAGTGTGATGTGGGGGGGGGGGGGGGAGTGTGATGTGGGGGGGGGGAGTGTGAGTGGGGGGGGGGGGGAGTGTGATGTGGGGGGGGGGGGGGGGAGTGTGATGTGGGGGGGGGGGAGTGTGATGTGGGGGGGTGGGGGAGTGTGATGTGGGTGGGGGTGGGGAGTGTGATGTGGGGGGGGGGGGAGTGTGATGTGGGGGGGGGGGGGAGTGTGATGTGGGGGGGGGGGGGGGAGTGTGATGTGGGAGGGGGGAGGAGTGTGATGTGGGGGGGGGGGAAAGTGTGATGTGGGGGGTGGGTGGGAGTGTGATGTGGGGGGTGGGTGGGAAGAGTGTGATGTGGGGGGTGGGTGGGAAGAGTGTGATGTGGGGGGGAGGGGGAGTGTGATGTGGGGGGGGGGGGGGAGTGTGATGTGGGGGGGGGGAGAGTGTGATGTGGGGGGGGGGGGGAGTGTGATGTGGGGGGGGGAGTGTGATGTGGGGGGGGGGGGGAGTGTGATGTGGGGGGGGGGGAGTGTGATGTGGGGGGGGGGGGGAGTGTGATGTGGGGGGGGGGGAGTGTGATGTAGGGGTGGGTGGGAGTGTGATGTGGGGGTGGGTGGGAGTGTGATGTGGGGCTGGGTGGGAGTGTGATGTGGGGGGAGGGGGGAAGTGTGATGTGGGGAGGGGGGAAGTGTGATGTGGGGGGGGGGGAAGTGTGATGTGAGGGGGGGGGTGGGGAGTGTGATGTGGGAGGGGGAAGTGTGATGTGGGGGGGGGGGGAGTGTGAGTGGGGGGGGGGGGAAGTTTGATGTGGGGGGGGGGAAGTGTGATGTGGGGGGGGGGGGGAAGTGTGATGTGGGGGGGGGGGGGAAGTGTGATGTGAGGGGGGCGGGGAGTGTGATGTGGGGGGGGGGGGGGAAGTGTGATGTGAGGGGGGTGGGGAGTGTGATGTGGAGGGGGTGGGGGAGTGTGATGTGGAGGGGGGGGGGGAGTGTGATGTGGGAGGGGGGGGGGGAGTGTGATGTGGGAGGGGGTGGGGAGTGTGATGTGGGAGAGGGGGGGGGAAAGAGTGTGATGTGGGAGGGGGGGGGGGGTGTGTGATGTGGGGGGGTTGGGGGAGTGTGATGTGGGAGGAGGGTTTAGGGGAGTGTGATGTGGGGGGGGGTTTGGGGGAGTGTGATGTGGGGGGGAGGGTTTGGGGAGTGTGATGTGGAGGGGGGGGTTTGGGCGGGGAAGAGTGTGTGACGGGGGGGGGGGGGAAAGTGTGACGGGGGGGGGGGGGGGGGGAGTGTGACGGGGGGGGGGGGGGGGAGTGACCGGGGGGGGGGGGGGGAGTGTGACGGTGAGGGGGGGGGGGAAGTGTGACGTGGGGGGGGAGTGTGACGTGGGGGGGGGGTGTGACGTGGGGGGGGAAGTGTGACGTGGGGGGGGGGGGGAAGTGTGACGTGGGGAGTGAAGTGTGACGTGGGGGGGGGGGTGGGCAGTATGACGTGGGGGGGGGTGGCAGTGTGACGTGGGGAGGGGGGGGGGAAGTGTGACGTGGGGAGGGGGGGGAAGTGTGACGTGGGGGTGGGGGGGGGGGGAGTGTGACGTTGGGGGGGAGGAAGTGTGACGTGGGGGGGGGGGGGGGAAGTGTGACGTGGGGGGGGGGGGGGAAGTGTGACGTGGGGAGGGGGGGGGGGAGTGTGACGTGGGGAGGGGGGGGGGAAGTGTGACGTGGGGAGGAAGTGTGACGTGGGGTGGGGGGGGGGGGAAGTGTGACGTGGGGTGGGGGGGGGGGGAAGTGTGACGTGGTGGGGGGGGGGTAAGTGTGACGTGGGGAGGGGGTGTGACGTGGGGGGGGGGGGGAAGTGTGACGTGGGGTGGGGGGGGGGGGGAAGTGTGACGTGGTGGGGGGGGGGTAAGTGTGACGTGGGGAGGGGGTGTGACGTGGGGGGGGGGGGGAAGTGTGACGTGGGGAGGGGGGGGGGGGAAGTGTGACGTGGTGGGGGGGGGGTAAGTGTGACGTGGGGAGGGGGTGTGACGTGGGGGGGGGGGGGAAGTGTGACGTGGGGAGGGGGTGTGACGTGGGGAGGGGGGGGGGGAAGTGTGACGTGGGGAGGGGGGGGGGAAGTGTGACGTGGGGAGGAAGTGTGACGTGGGGTGGGGGGGGGGGAAGTGTGACGTGGGGTGGGGGGGAAGTGTGACGTGGGGTGGGGGGGGGGAAGTGTGACGTGGTGGGGGGGGGGTAAGTGTGACGTGGGGAGGGGGTGTGACGTGGGGAGGGGGGGGGGGAAGTGTGACGTGGGGAGGGGGTGTGACGTGGGGAGAGGGGGGAAGTGTGACGTGGGGAGAGGGGGGGAAGTGTGACGTGGGGAGGGGGGGGGGGGAAGTGTGATGTGGGGAGGGGGGGGGAAGTGTGACGTGGGGAGGGGGGGGGAAGGGTGTGGGGGAAGGGTGTGTGGGGGGGGAATGGTGTGTGCGGGGGGAAGGGTGTGTGTGGGGGGTGGGGGAAGGGCGTGTGTGGGGGGGGAGGAAGGGCGTGTGTGGGGGGGGTAGCGTGGGGGGGGTGTAGCGCGTGGGGGGGGTAGCGTGCGGGGGGGGGGAGTAGCGTGCGGGGGGGGGAGTAGCGTGCGGGGGGGGGAGTAGCGTGCGGGGGGGGGGAGTAGCGTGCGGGGGGGTTGCGTGCGGGGGGGGGAAGGGTGTGTGTTGGGGGGGAAGGGTGTGTTGGGGGGGAAGGGGGTGTGTTGGGGGGGGGGAAGGGTGTGTGTTGGGGGGGGAAGGGTGTGTTGGGGGGGGAAGGGTGTGTTGGGGGGGGAAGGGTGTGTTGGGGGGGGGAAGGGTGTGTTGGGGGGGAAGGGTGTGTTGGGGGGGGGGAAGGGTGTGTGTTGGGGGGGAGGGTGTGTGCTGGGGGGGATGGGTGTGTGCTGGGGTGGGGGGGGAAGTGAGCGTGCTGGGGGGGGGGGGAAGGGTGTGTGCTGGGGTGGGGGAGGGTGTGTGTGTGCTGGGGTGGGGGAGGGTGTGTGTGTGCTGGGGGGGGGGGAAGGGTGTGTGCTGGGGTGGGGGAGGGTGTGTGTGTGCTGGGGGGAGAGAGTGTGTTGGGGTGGGGGGGGGGAGGGTGTGTGCTGGGGGGGTATTGGGGGTGGGGGGTAAGGGTGTGTGTTTGGAGAAGGGTGTATAGTGGGGGGAGGAGTATGGGGGGGTATATTGGTGTGTGTGTGTGGGGAGGGGGAGGGGCCGTGCTGTCTCCGTCACATGACTCCTCCAGTATCCCACAATGCCACGCTCCCGCCGGCCCTGGCCTTACCGCCCGCCGCGCTCCGGCCGCCATTGCTCTGCCGCCTCTGCGCTCCCCGGCCGCCGCCAGCCCGCTCCGGGCCGCCACCGCCGCCGCCGCCATCTTCACCTCCGCTCAACCCGCCGCCCCGAGCGGGGCGCGCCCCCGTCCGCCGGCCGCGCGCTCCCGACCCCGCTCTCCCATTGGCCAGTGCCCGCCTCACCCCGCCCTCACCGGAAACAGCCCTGGCCTGGCGGGCGGAGATTGGTCAGAGCGCCCGCTCTGGCGTACCCTGATTGGATAGTCAGAACGCCAATTATACCTCCTGGCCAAAACATCGCCCTTGCTCTGAGGTGTGATTGGTCCACAGCGGCACCGCCACGGGCCATGGCGGCCTACGATTGGCGAATTATACCGTCAATCAGAAAAATACCTTCAGTGCCGCTCTTGGCCCTCCCCCTCTCCGTCCCTCCCCGGTAACCGTTCTCCGCCTCTCCCTCCTTCAGATGACCAAAAGCTGGGTCAAAGAGGGAGGTTTTAAGGAGCGTCTTCAAGGAAGAAAGTGAGGCGGAGAGGTTTAGGGAGGGAGTTCCAGAGCTTGGGGCCCAGGAAGCTGAAGGCACGGCTACCAATGATGGGGCGATTATAATCAGGGATGGACAGGAGGACTGAATTTGAAGAGCGCAGACATATCGGGGGCGGGCGGTTGTGAGGCTGGATGACAAAGGGTTTAATTAGGAGGGGGAAATAGAGTACGAGAGGAAGCTTGCCGGGAACATAAAAACTGACTGCAAAAGCTTCTATAAATGTGTGAAGAGAAAAAGATTAGTGAAGACAAATGTAGGTCCCTTGCAATCAGATTCTGGTGAATTTATAATGGGGAACAAAGAAAGGGCAGACCAATTGAGCAAATACTTTGGTTCTGTCTTCACGGAGGAAGACACAAATAACCTTCAGGAAATACTAGGGGACCGAGGGTCTAGTGAGAAGGAGGAACTGAAGGAAATCCATATTAGGCGGTAAATTGTGTTCGGGAAATTGATGGTTTTGAAGGCTGCTAAATCCCCGGGGCCTGATAGTCTGCATCCAGAGTACTTAAGGAAGTGGCCCTAGAAATAGTGGCTGCATTGGTGATCATTTTCCAACAGTCTATCTACTCTGGATCGGTTCCTATGGATTGGAGGGTAGCTAATGTAACCCCACTTTTTAAAAAAGGAGGGAGAGAGAAAGCGGGTAATTATAGACCAGTTAGCCTGACATCAGTAGTGGGGAAAATGTTGGAATCAATTATTAAAGATGTAATAGCAGCACATTTGGAAAGCAGTGACAGGATCGGTCGAAGTCAACATGGTTTTATGAAAGGGAAATCATGCTTGACAAATCTTCTGCAGTTTTTTGAGGATGTAACTAGTAGAGTGGACAAGGGAGAACCAGTGGATGTGGTGTATTTGGACTTTCATAAGGCTTTCGACAAGGTCCCACACAAGAGATTGGTATGCAAAATTAAAGTACATGGTGTTGATGGTAATGTACTGATGTGGATAGAGAACTGGTTGGCAAACAGGAAGCAGAGAGTCGGGATAAACGGGTCCTTTTCAGAATGGCAGGCACTGACTAGTGGAGTGCCGCAAGGCTCAGTGCTGGGACCCCAGCTCTTTACAATATACATTAATGATTTGGATGAGGGAATTGAGTGTAATATCTCCAAGTTTGCAGATGACACTAAACTGGGTGGCAGTGTGAGCTGTGAGGAGGACGCTAAAAGGCTGCAGGGTGACTTGGACAGGTTTAGTGAGTGGGCAAATGCATGGCAGATGCAGTATAATGTGGATAAATGTGAAGTTATCCACTTTGGGGGCCAAAACACGAAGACAGAATATTATCTGAATGGCGGCAGATTAGGAAAAGGGGAGGTGCAATGAGACCTGGGTGTTATGGTACATCAATCATTGAAAGTTGGCATGCAGGTACAGCAGGCGGTGAAGAAGGCAAATGGTATGTTGGCCTTCATAGCTAAGCGATTTGAGTATAGGAGCAGGAAGGTCTTACAGCAGTTGCACAGAGCCTTAGTGAGGACTCACCTGGAATATTGTGTTCAGTTTTGGTCTCCTAATCTGAGGAAGGACGTTCTTGCTATTGAGGGAGTGCAGCGAAGGTTCACCAGACTAATTCCTGGGATGGCAGGACTGACATATAAGGAGAGACTGGATCGACTGGGCCTGTATTCACTGGAGTTTATAAGGATGAGAGGGGATCTCATAGAAACATACAAAATTCTCATGGGACTGGACAGGTTAGATGCAGGAAGAATGTTCTCGATGTTGAGGAAGTCCAGAACCAAGGGACATAATCTAAGGATAAGGGGTAAGCCATTTAGGACTGAGATGAGGAGAAACTTTTTCACTCAGAGAGTTGTTAACCTGTGGAATTCCCTACCGCAGAGAGTTGTTGATGCCAGTTCATTGGATATATTCAAGAGGGAGTTAGATATGGCTCTTACGGCTAAAGGGATCAAGGGGTATGGAGAGAAAGCGGGAAAGGGGTACTGAGGTGGATGATCAGCCATGATCTTATTGAATGGTGGTGCAGGCTCAAATGGCCGAATGGCCTACTCCTGCACCTATTTTCTATGTCTCTATGGAGGAGATTACAGAGATGGTGGGTGGGTGGGGGGGGGGGGGGGGGGGTGCGCGAGGCCATAGAGGGATTTGAAAATAAGAATGAGAATTTTGAAATCAAGGCGTTGCTTAACCGGGAGCCAGTGTAGGTCAATGAGCACAGGGGGTGATGGGTGAGCAGAACTCGGGACGAGTTAGGACATGGGTCAGCAAGCACAGTGGGTGATAGGTGAGCGGGACTCGGTGAGAGTTAGGACACTGGTCAGCGAGCATAGGTGAGATGGGTGAGTGGGACCCGGGGCAAGTTAGGACATGGGTCAGCGAGCACAGGGCTGATGGGTGAGCGGGACTTGGTGCAAGTTAGGACACGGGGCAGCGAGCACAGGGGTGATGGGTGAGTGGGACTCGGGGCGAGTTAGGACATGGATCAGCGAGCACAGGGGGTGATGGGTGAGTGGGACTCGGGGCAAGTTAGGACATGGGTCACCGAGCACAGGGCGTGATGGGTGAGCGGGACCCGGTGAGAGTTAGGACACGAGGCAGTTGAGTTTTGGATTACAAGTTTACGCTCTGGTTCAGCCTCAGGCAGATGCTAGCGAGAGGGATGGAGTCAGAGGCTCAGGAACACAGTTTGTGGCGGGGACCAAAGGCAATGCCTTCAGTCCTCCCAATCTTTAATTGGAGAAAATTTATCCCGGTAACCTGCCTCCTTCCCCCATTACCCCGGTAACCCGACTCCCTCTCCCCCTGTCACACTGGTAACCTGCCCCATCTCCTTGGTAACTTGGCTCCCCATCACCATGGCTCCCATAACAGAACCTCCTGCCGCCCACCGCCCCCCCCCCCACACTCATCATCTTGTTAGTTATAATCTGGGACTTTCCTCAAACCCCTCCTTGAAGAAGGGAAATAGTACAAATTCACAGAGCTTCCCATTAGTCAACTAAATATCTGCTTTAATTTTGTCTGAGCATCAGAACAGAGCATGATTGACATGGGCTTGCTGCATAGGACTTGCAGTGAACTGCTCTGGATCATTCAGACCGATTTAACCCACACACAGTGGCCGACCTGGTCCTGGGATTCCTTCCCTGCTCAGTGAGTCACTAGCAGGCTTGGTCACCTCCCCTCCAATGGCTGTAATGAGAATTTGGAACACGCATGAACCCATTTTTACGTTTAAGTGCTATATTTTAAGTTACTTATTTCCAAATCGTTCTGTGGAAAAAACATTCAAAGTCCTAAACACACAATCCCCTCGCTTTAATCCTCACCAAAGTTTTTGCAGAACATTTTACTCCATCTGTTCTTAATGTGACTGGTGATTAACTTAACCTTTCCTCCAGTTTGGTTTGACCTTAGCTTCTACTTGCAGTTTGTGTTAGTAAGCTCCTCTTTTAGTTGCTTAATTTTATTTTTATGTGTAATTCTGATTTAAGTTCCCCCACCCCCTCCTAAGCTGTGGAGTTCAAAAATATAGCAGATTTAACAGCTGCTTGAAACTGGCCCTCAGCGCCAAAGCTTTAAATGGCGTTGGTTTTCTTGTGGTTACAATTGCCATGATCCATCACCGGACGGTCTTGTCCAAAACCAGGTGGATGGTTGCAACGTTTTCTTCCATGATTTTTCCACATGGTGCTGTTTCCCTGACAACAGGACACGGGCTACATCGATACCGCTGCACGGGACCACATCTGGCAAGCCTCAATTACTACAGAGATTCCTGCCTGCACTGATCTCCCTCACACAGGCAATGGCATGATTGGTTTGTCACACTGGTGTAGCTCTTCTGAATCTGCCTCCTCCAGCCCCTCAACCACATGAGATGTCTGTGCTCCTCTAATTCTACCCTCCTGAACATCCCTGATAATCACTCAACCATTGGCCTTCTGTTGCCTAGGCCCTAAACTCTGGAACTCCCTGCCTAAATCCCTCCGCCTCTCTTTCCTCCTTAAAACATCATCCTAGGCAGTCCTTCGGAATCGAGGAAGACTTGCTTCCATTCTAAAAATGAGTCCTTAGATGGCTGAACAGTCCAATATGAGAACCACAGTTCCTGTCACAGGTGGGACAGATAGTCGTTGAGGGAAGGGGAAGGTGGGACAGGTTTGCCCTCACACTCTTTCCGCTGTCTGCGCTTGATTTCTGCATGCTCTCGGCGATGACACTCGAGGTGCTCAGTGCCCTCCCGGATGCACTTCCTCTGCCCATCTTTGGCTCATTTGCCGTAAACGAGTTGCTTTGGGAGTCTCGTGTCTGGCAGACGAACAGTGTGGCCTGCCTAGCAGAGCTGACCAATGCTGGGGATGTTGGCCTGGTCGAGGACACTAACGTTGGTGTGTCTGTCCTCCCAGGGGATTTGCAGGATCTTGCGAAGATATTGTTGGTGGTATTTCTCCAGCGACTTGAGGTGTCGACTGTACATGGTCCATATCTCTGAGCCATACAGGAGGGCAGGTATTACTACAGCACTGTAGACTATGAGCTTGGTGGCAGATTTGAGGGCCTGGTCTTCGAACACTTTTTTCCTCAGGCGGCCGAAGGCTGCATTGGAGATGGTGATGAAGCTCGTCGACAATGTCTGCTCTTGGTGATAGGAGGCAGCCGAGGTATGGAAATTGTTCACATTGACCAGGGCCGCACCGTGGATGTTGATGACTGGAGGGCAGTGCTGTGCGGCGGGGTCAGGTTGGTGGAGAACCTTTGTCTTAGCGCAAGGCCGATGCTTTCGTATGTCTCAGTAAATTCGCCTTAAAACATACCTCTTTCACCAAACCTTTGGTCACCTGCAGTAAATTTTACTTATGCGGCTCGGTGTCAAATTTTTTATTGCGTAATACTCCTGGGAAGCTCCTTGGGACGTTTCACTACGTTAAAGGTGCAAAACACAAGTTGATGTTGCCACAGAGGCACATTGATGGGACAGTGTAGAGGGAGCTTTACTCTGTATCTAACCCGTGCTGTACCTGCCCTGGGAGTGTTTGATGGGACAGTGCAGAGGGAGCTTTACTCTGTATCTAACCCGTGCTGTACCTGCCCTGGGAATGTGTGATGGGACAGTGTAGAGGGAGCTTTACTCTGTATTTAACCCGTGCTGTACCTGCCCTGGGAATGTGTGATGGGACAGTGTAGAGGGAGCTTTACTCTGTATCTAACGCCGTGCTGTACCTGCCCTGGGAGTGTTTGATGGGACAGTGTAGAGGGAGCTTTACTCTGTATCTAACCCGTGCTGTACCTGCCCTGGGAGTGTTTGATGGGACAGTGTAGAGGGAGCTTTACTCTGTATCTAACCCGTGCTGTACTTGCACTGGGAGTGTTTGATGTGACAGTGCAGAGGGAGCTTTACTCTTTATCTAACCCCCCTGTACCTGCCCTGGGAATGTTTGATTGGACAGTGAAGAGGGAGCTTTAGTCTGGATCGAAACCCCTGTGCCTGTCCTGGGAGTGTGTGATTGGACAGTGTAGAGGGAGCTTTACTCTGTATCTAAGCCATGCTGTATCTGCCCTGAGAGTGTTTGATGGGACAGTGTAGATGGAGCTTTACTCTGTGTCTACCCCCGTGCTGTACCTGCCCTGCGAATGTTTGATGGGTCAGTGTAGAGGGAGCTTTACTCTGTATCTAACCCGTGCTGTACCTGCGCTGGGGGTGTTTGATGGGACAGTGTAGAGGGAGCTTTACGCTGTATCTAACCCGTGCTGTATCTGCCCTGAGAGTGTTTGATGGGACCGTGTACTGGGAGCTTTACTCTGTATTTAACCCGTGCTGTACCTGCCCTGGGATTGTTTGATGGGACAGTGTAGAGGGAGCTTTACTCTGTATTTAATCCGTGCTGTACCTGCCCTGGGAGTGTTTGATGGGACAGTGCAGAGGGAGCTTTACTCTGTATCTAACCCGTGCTGTACCTGCCCTGGGAGTGTTTGATGTGACAGTGTAGAGGGAGCTTTACTCTGTATCTAACCCATGCTGTACCTGCCCTGGGAGTGTTTGTTGGGACAGTGTAGATGGAGCTTTACTCTGTGTCTACCCCCGTGCTGTACCTGCCCTGCGAATGTTTGATGGGTCAGTGTAGAGGGAGCTTTACTCTGTATCTAACCCGTGCTGTACCTGTCCTGGGAGTGTGTGATTGGACAGTGTAGAGGGAGCTTTACTCTGTATCTAAGCCATGCTGTATCTGCCCTGGGAATGTTTGGTGGGACAGTGTAGAGGGAGCTTTACTCTGTATCTAACCTCCTGTAACTGTCCTGGGAGTGTTTGATTGGACAGTGCAGAGGGAGCTTTACTCTGTGTCTAATCCCGTGCTGTACCTGCCCTGCGAATGTTTGATGGGACAGTGTAGAGGGAGCTTTACTCTGTATCTAACCCGTGCTGTACTTGCCCTGGGAGTGTTTGATGGGACAGTGCAGAGGGAGCTTTAATCTGTATCTAATCCCATGCTGTACCTGCCCTGGGAGTGTGTGATTGGACAGTGTAGAGGGAGCTTTACTCTGTATCTAACCCCATCTGTACCTGCCCTGGGAGTGTTTGATGGGACAGTGTCGAGGGAGCTTTACGCTGTATCTAACCCGTGCAGTATCTGCCCTGAGAGTGTTTGATAGGACAGTGTAGAGGGAGCTTTACTCTGTATCTAACCACCTGTAACTGTCCTGGGAGTGTGTGATGGGACAGTGTAGAGGGAGCTTTACTCTGTATCTAACCCGTGCTGTACCTGCCCTGAGAGTGTTTGATGGGACAGTGGAGAGGGAGCTTCATTCTGTATCTAACCCATGCTATACCTGCCCTGGGAGTGTTTGATGGGACAGTGCAGAGGGAGCTTTACTCTGTATCTAACCCCGTCTGTACCTGCCCTGGGAGTGTTTGATTGGACAGTGTAGAGGCAGCTTTACGCTGTATCTAACCCGTGCTGTATCTGCCCTGAGAGTATTTGATGGGACAGTGCAAAGGGAGCTTTACTCTGTATCGAAACCCCTGTGCCTGTCCTGAGAGTGTGTGATTGGACAGTGTAGAGAGAGCTTTACTCTGTATCTAACCCATGCTGTACCTGCCCTGGGAGTGTTTGATGTGACAGCGTAGAGGGAGCTTTACTCTGTATCTAACCCCGTCTTTACCTGCCCTGGGAGTGTTAGATGGGACAGGGTAGCGGGAGCTTTACTCTGTATCTAACCCATGCTATACCTGCCCTGGGAGTGTTTGATGGGACAGTGTAGAGCGCGCTTTACTCTGTATCTAACGCCGTGCTGTACCTGCCCTGGGAGTGTTTGATGGGACAGTGTAGAGGGAGCTTTACTCTGTATCTAACGCCGTGCTGTACCTGCCCTGGGAGTGTTTGATGGGACAGTGTAGAGGGAGCTTTACTCTGTATCTAACCCGTGCTGTACCTGCCCTGAGAGTGTTTGATGTGACAGTGCAGAGGGAGCTTTACTCTTTATCTAACCCCCCTGTACCTGCCCTGGGAATGTTTGATTGGACAGTGAAGAGGGAGCTTTAGTCTGGATCGAAACCCCTGTGCCTGTCCTGGGAGTGTGTGATTGGACAGTGTAGAGGGAGCTTTACTCTGTATCTAAGCCATGCTGTATCTGCCCTGAGAGTGTTTGATGGGACAGTGTAGATGGAGCTTTACTCTGTGTCTACCCCCGTGCTGTACCTGCCCTGCGAATGTTTGATGGGTCAGTGTAGAGGGAGCTTTACTCTGTATCTAACCCGTGCTGTACCTGCCCTGGGAATGTTTGATGGGACAGTGTAGAGGGAGCTTTACTCTGTATCTAACCCCGTCTGTACCTGCCCTGGGGGTGTTTGATGGGACAGTGTAGAGGGAGCTTTACGCTGTATCTAACCCGTGCTGTATCTGCCCTGAGAGTGTTTGATGGGACCGTGTACTGGGAGCTTTACTCTGTATTTAGCCCGTGCTGTACCTGCCCTGGGATTGTTTGATGGGACAGTGTAGAGGGAGCTTTACTCTGTATTTAATCCGTGCTGTACCTGCCCTGGGAGTGTTTGATGGGACAGTGCAGAGGGAGCTTTACTCTGTATCTAACCCGTGCTGTACCTGCCCTGGGAGTGTTTGATGTGACAGTGTAGAGGGAGCTTTACTCTGTATCTAACCCATGCTGTACCTGCCCTGGGAGTGTTTGATGGGACAGTGTCGAGCGAGCTTTACTCTGTATCTCACCCCGTCTGTACCTGCCCTGCGAGTGTTTGATGTGACAGTGTCGAGGGAGCTTTACTCTGTATCTAATCCCGTCTGCATCTGTATCTGCCCTGAGAGTGTTTGATGGGACAGTGTCGAGGGAGCTTTACTCTGTATCTAACCCATGCTGTACCTGCCCTGGGAGTGTTTGATGGGACAGTGCAGAGGGAGCTTTACTCTGTATCTAACCCCGTCTGTACCTGCCCTGGAAGTGTTTGATGGGACAGTGTAGAGGGAGCTTTACTCTGTGTCTACCCCCGTGCTGTACCTGCCCTGCGAGTGTTTGATGGGTCAGTGGAGAGGGAGCTTCACTCTGTATCTAACCCATGCTATACCTGCCCTGGGAGTGTTTGATGGGACAGTGCAGAGGGAGCTTTACTCTGTATCTAACCCCGTCTGTACCTGCCCTGGGAGTGTTTGATTGGACAGTGCAAAGGGAGCTTTACTCTGTATCGAAACCCCTGTGCCTGTCCTGAGAGTGTGTGATTGGACTGTGTAGAGAGAGCTTTACTCTGTATCTAACCCATGCTGTACCTGCCCTGGGAGTGTTTGATGTGACAGTGTAGAGGGAGCTTTACTCTGTATCTAACCCCGTCTGTACCTGCCCTGGGAGTGTTAGATGGGACAGGGTAGCGGGAGCTTTACTCTGTATCTCACCCCGTGCTGTACCTGCCCTGGGAGTGTTTGATGGGTCAGTGTAGAGGGAGCTTTACTCTGTATCTAACCCGTGCTGTACCTGCCCTGGGAGTGTTTGATGGGACAGTGTAGAGCGCGCTTGAGTCTGGATCTAAACCCCTGTGCCTGTCCTGGGAGTGTGTGATTGGACAGTGTCGAGGGAGCTTTACTCTGTATCTAAGCCATGCTGTATCTGCCCTGAGAGTGTTTGATGGGACAGTGTAGATGGAGCTTTACTCTGTGTCTACCCCCGTCTGTACCTGCCCTGGGAGTGTTTGATTGGACAGTGAAGAGGAAGCATTACGCTGTATCTAACCCCGTCTGCACCTGCCCTGGGAGTGTTTGATTGGACAGTGTAGAGGGAGCTTTACGCTGTATCTAACCTGTGTTGTATCTGCCCTGAGAGTGTTTGATGGGACAGTGTAGAGGGAGCTTTACTCTGTATCTAACCCCCTGTACCTGTCCTGGGAGTGTGTGATTGGACAGTGTAGAGGGAGCTTTACTCTGTATCTCACCTCGTGCTGTACCTGCCCTGGGAGTGTTTGATGGGACAGTGTAGAGGGAGCTTTACTCTGTATCTAACCCCGTCTGTACCTGCCCTGGGGGTGTTTGATGGGACAGTGTAGAGGGAGCTTTACGCTGTGTCTACCCCCGTGCTGTACCTGCCCTGCGAGTGTTTGATGGGTCAGTGGAGAGGGAGCTTTACTCTGTATCTAACCCGTGCTGTACCTGCCCTGGGCATGTTTCATGGGACAATGTAGAGGGAGCTTTACTCTGTATCGAACCCATGCTGTACCTGCCCTGGGAGTGTTTGATGGAACAGTGTAGAGGGAGTTTTACTCTGTATCTGACCCATGCTGTACCTGCCCTGGGAGTGTTTGATGGGACATTGTTGAGCGAGCTTTACTCTGTATCTAACCCGTGCTGTACCTGCCCTGGGAGTGTTTGATGGGACAGTGCAGAGGGAGCTTTAATCTGTATCTAATCCCGTGCTGTACCTGCCCTGGGAGTGTGTGATTGGACAGTGTAGAGGGAGCTTTACTCTGTATCTAACCCCGTCTGTACCTGCCCTGGGAGTGTTTGATGGGACAGTGTCGAGGGAGCTTTACGCTGTATCTAACCCGTGCAGTATCTGCCCTGAGAGTGTTTGATAGGACAGTGTAGAGGGAGCTTTACTCTGTATCTAACCCCCTGTAACTGTCCTGGGAGTGTGTGATGGGACAGTGTAGAGGGAGCTTTACTCTGTATCTAACCCGTGCTGTACCTGCCCTGAGAGTGTTTGATGGGACAGTGGAGAGGGAGCTTCACTCTGTATCTAACCCATGCTATACCTGCCCTGGGAGTGTTTGATGGGACAGTGCAGAGGGAGCTTTACTCTGTATCTAACCCCGTCTGTACCTGCCCTGGGAGTGTTTGATTGGACAGTGTAGAGGCAGCTTTACGCTGTATCTAACCCGTGCTGTATCTGCCCTGAGAGTATTTGATGGGACAGTGCAAAGGGAGCTTTACTCTGTATCGAAACCCCTGTGCCTGTCCTGAGAGTGTGTGATTGGACAGTGTAGAGAGAGCTTTACTCTGTATCTAACCCATGCTGTACCTGCCCTGGGAGTGTTTGATGTGACAGTGTAGAGGGAGCTTTACTCTGTATCTAACCCCGTCTGTACCTGCCCTGGGAGTGTTAGATGGGACAGGGTAGCGGGAGCTTTACTCTGTATCTCACCCCGTGCTGTACCTGCCCTGGGAGTGTTTGATGGGTCAGTGTAGAGGGAGCTTTACTCTGTATCTAACCCGTGCTGTACCTGCCCTGGGAGTGTTTGATGGGACAGTGTAGAGCGCGCTTTACTCTGTATCTAACCCGTGCTGTACCTGCCCTGGGAGTGTTTGATGGGACAGTGTAAAGGGAGCTTGAGTCTGGATCTAAACCCCTGTGCCTGTCCTGGGAGTGTGTGATTGGACAGTGTCGAGGGAGCTTGACTCTGTATCTAAGCCATGCTGTATCTGCCCTGAGAGTGTTTGATGGGACAGTGTAGATGGAGCTTTACTCTGTGTCTACCCCCGTCTGTACCTGCCCTGGGAGTGTTTGATTGGACAGTGAAGAGGAAGCATTACGCTATATCTAACCCCGTCTGCACCTGCCCTGGGAGTGTTTGATTGGACAGTGTAGAGGGAGCTTTACGCTGTATCTAACCTGTGTTGTATCTGCCCTGAGAGTGTTTGATGGGACAGTGTAGAGGGAGCTTTACTCTGTATCTAACCCCCTGTACCTGTCCTGGGAGTGTGTGATTGGACAGTGTAGAGGGAGCTTTACTCTGTATCTCACCTCGTGCTGTACCTGCCCTGGGAGTGTTTGATGGGACAGTGTAGAGGGAGCTTTACTCTGTATCTAACCCCTTCTGTACCTGCCCTGGGGGTGTTTGATGGGACAGTGTAGAGGGAGCTTTACGCTGTATCTAACCCGTGCTGTACCTGCCCTGGGATTGTTTGATGGGACAGTGTAGAGGGAGCTTTACTCTGTATTTAACCCGTGCTGTACCTGCCCTGGGAGTGTTTGATGGGACAGTGCAGAGGGAGCTTTACTCGGTATCTAACCCGTGGTGTACCTGCCCTGGGAGTGTTTGATGGGACAGTGTCGAGCGAGCTTTACTCTGTATCTAACCCATGCTGTACCTGCCCTGGGAGTGTTTGATGTGACAGTGTCGAGGGAGCTTTACTCTGTATCTAACCCCGTCTGCATCTGTATCTGCCCTGAGAGTGTTTGATGGGACAGTGTCGAGGGAGCTTTACTCTGTATCTAACCCATGCTGTACCTGCCCTGGGAGTGTTTGATGGGACAGTGCAGAGGGAGCTTTACTCTGTATCTAACCCCGTCTGTACCTGCCCTGGAAGTGTTTGATGGGACAGTGTAGAGGGAGCTTTACTCTGTATCGAACCCATGCTGTACCTGCCCTGGGAGTGTTTGATGGAACAGTGCAGAGGGAGTTTTACTCTGTATCTGACCCATGCTGTACCTGCCCTGGGAGTGTTTGATGGGATATTGTTGAGCGAGCTTTACTCTGTATCTAACCCGTGCTGTACCTGCCCTGGGAGTGTTTGATGGGACAGTGCAGAGGGAGCTTTAATCTGTATCTAATCCCGTGCTGTACCTGCCCTGGGAGTGTTTGATGGGACAGTGTCGAGGGAGCTTTACGCTGTATCTAACCCGTGCAGTATCTGCCCTGAGAGTGTTTGATAGGACAGTGTAGAGGGAGCTTTACTCTGTATCTAACCCCCTGTAACTGTCCTGGGAGTGTGTGATGGGACAGTGTAGAGGGAGCTTCACTCTGTATCTAACCCATGCTATACCTGCCCTGGGAGTGTTTGATGGGACAGTGCAGAGGGAGCTTTACTCTGTATCTAACCCCGTCTGTACCTGCCCTGGGAGTGTTTGATTGGACAGTGCAGAGGCAGCTTTACGCTGTATCTAACCCGTGCTGTATCTGCCCTGAGAGTATTTGATGGGACAGTGCAAAGGGAGCTTTACTCTGTATCGAAACCCCTGTGCCTGTCCTGAGAGTGTGTGATTGGACAGTGTAGAGAGAGCTTTACTCTGTATCTAACCCATGCTGTACCTGCCCTGGGAGTGTTTGATGTGACAGTGTAGAGGGAGCTTTACTCTGTATCTAACCCCGTCTTTACCTGCCCTGGGAGTGTTAGATGGGACAGGGTAGCGGGAGCTTTACTCTGTATCTAACCCATGCTATACCTGCCCTGGGAGTGTTTGATGGGACAGTGTAGAGCGCGCTTTACTCTGTATCTAACGCCGTGCTGTACCTGCCCTGGGAGTGTTTGATGGGACAGTGTAGAGGGAGCTTTACTCTGTATCTAACCCGTGCTGTACTTGCACTGGGAGTGTTTGATGTGACAGTGCAGAGGGAGCTTTACTCTTTATCTAACCCCATCTGTACCTGCCCTGGGAATGTTTGATTGGACAGTGAAGAGGGAGCTTTAGTCTGGATCGAAAGCCCTGTGCCTGTCCTGGGAGTGTGTGATTGGACAGTGTAGAGGGAGCTTTACTCTGTATCTAAGCCATGCTGTATCTGCCCTGAGAGTGTTTGATGGGACAGTGTAGATGGAGCTTTACTCTGTGTCTACCCCCGTGCTGTACCTGCCCTGCGAATGTTTGATGGGTCAGTGTAGAGGGAGCTTTACTCTGTATCTAACCCGTGCTGTACCTGCCCTGGGGGTGTTTGATGGGACAGTGTAGAGGGAGCTTTACGCTGTATCTAACCCGTGCTGTATCTGCCCTGAGAGTATTTGATGGGACCGTGTACTGGGAGCTTTACTCTGTATTTAACCCGTGCTGTACCTGCCCTGGGATTGTTTGATGGGACAGTGTAGAGGGAGCTTTACTCTGTATTTAATCCGTGCTGTACCTGCCCTGGGAGTGTTTGATGGGACAGTGCAGAGGGAGCTTTACTCTGTATCTAACCCCGTCTGTACCTGCCCTGGAAGTGTTTGATGGGACAGTGTAGAGGGAGCTTTACTCTGTGTCTACCCCCGTGCTGTACCTGCCCTGCGAGTGTTTGATGGGTCAGTGGAGAGGGAGCTTTACTCTGTATCTAACCCGTGCTGTACCTGCCCTGGGCATGTTTCATGGGACAATGTAGAGGGAGCTTTACTCTGTATCGAACCCATGCTGTACCTGCCCTGGGAGTGTTTGATGGGACAGTGCAGAGGGAGCTTTAATCTGTATCTAATCCCGTGCTGTACCTGCCCTGGGAGTGTGTGATTGGACAGTGTAGAGGGAGCTTTACTCTGTATCTAACCCCGTCTGTACCTGCCCTGGGAGTGTTTGATGGGACAGTGTCGAGGGAGCTTTACGCTGTATCTAACCCGTGCAGTATCTGCCCTGAGAGTGTTTGATAGGACAGTGTAGAGGGAGCTTTACTCTGTATCTAACCCCCTGTAACTGTCCTGGGAGTGTGTGATGGGACAGTGTAGAGGGAGCTTTACTCTGTATCTAACCCGTGCTGTACCTGCCCTGAGAGTGTTTGATGGGACAGTGGAGAGGGAGCTTCACTCTGTATCTAACCCATGCTATACCTGCCCTGGGAGTGTTTGATGGGACAGTGCAGAGGGAGCTTTACTCTGTATCTAACCCCGTCTGTACCTGCCCTGGGAGTGTTTGATTGGACAGTGTAGAGGCAGCTTTACGCTGTATCTAACCCGTGCTGTATCTGCCCTGAGAGTATTTGATGGGACAGTGCAAAGGGAGCTTTACTCTGTATCGAAACCCCTGTGCCTGTCCTGAGAGTGTGTGATTGGACAGTGTAGAGAGAGCTTTACTCTGTATCTAACCCATGCTGTACCTGCCCTGGGAGTGTTTGATGTGACAGTGTAGAGGGAGCTTTACTCTGTATCTAACCCCGTCTGTACCTGCCCTGGGAGTGTTAGATGGGACAGGGTAGCGGGAGCTTTACTCTGTATCTCACCCCGTGCTGTACCTGCCCTGTGAGTGTTTGATGGGTCAGTGTAGAGGGAGCTTTACTCTGTATCTAACCCGTGCTGTACCTGCCCTGGGAGTGTTTGATGGGACAGTGTAGAGCGCGCTTTACTCTGTATCTAACCCGTGCTGTACCTGCCCTGGGAGTGTTTGATGGGACAGTGTAAAGGGAGCTTGAGTCTGGATCTAAACCCCTGTGCCTGTCCTGGGAGTGTGTGATTGGACAGTGTCGAGGGAGCTTGACTCTGTATCTAAGCCATGCTGTATCTGCCCTGAGAGTGTTTGATGGGACAGTGTAGATGGAGCTTTACTCTGTGTCTACCCCCGTCTGTACCTGCCCTGGGAGTGTTTGATTGGACAGTGAAGAGGAAGCATTACGCTATATCTAACCCCGTCTGCACCTGCCCTGGGAGTGTTTGATTGGACAGTGTAGAGGGAGCTTTACGCTGTATCTAACCTGTGTTGTATCTGCCCTGAGAGTGTTTGATGGGACAGTGTAGAGGGAGCTTTACTCTGTATCTAACCCCCTGTACCTGTCCTGGGAGTGTGTGATTGGACAGTGTAGAGGGAGCTTTACTCTGTATCTCACCTCGTGCTGTACCTGCCCTGGGAGTGTTTGATGGGACAGTGTAGAGGGAGCTTTACTCTGTATCTAACCCCTTCTGTACCTGCCCTGGGGGTGTTTGATGGGACAGTGTAGAGGGAGCTTTACGCTGTATCTAACCCGTGCTGTACCTGCCCTGGGATTGTTTGATGGGACAGTGTAGAGGGAGCTTTACTCTGTATTTAACCCGTGCTGTACCTGCCCTGGGAGTGTTTGATGGGACAGTGCAGAGGGAGCTTTACTCGGTATCTAACCCGTGGTGTACCTGCCCTGGGAGTGTTTGATGGGACAGTGTCGAGCGAGCTTTACTCTGTATCTAACCCATGCTGTACCTGCCCTGGGAGTGTTTGATGTGACAGTGTCGAGGGAGCTTTACTCTGTATCTAACCCCGTCTGCATCTGTATCTGCCCTGAGAGTGTTTGATGGGACAGTGTCGAGGGAGCTTTACTCTGTATCTAACCCATGCTGTACCTGCCCTGGGAGTGTTTGATGGGACAGTGCAGAGGGAGCTTTACTCTGTATCTAACCCCGTCTGTACCTGCCCTGGAAGTGTTTGATGGGACAGTGTAGAGGGAGCTTTACTCTGTATCGAACCCATGCTGTACCTGCCCTGGGAGTGTTTGATGGAACAGTGCAGAGGGAGTTTTACTCTGTATCTGACCCATGCTGTACCTGCCCTGGGAGTGTTTGATGGGATATTGTTGAGCGAGCTTTACTCTGTATCTAACCCGTGCTGTACCTGCCCTGGGAGTGTTTGATGGGACAGTGCAGAGGGAGCTTTAATCTGTATCTAATCCCGTGCTGTACCTGCCCTGGGAGTGTTTGATGGGACAGTGTCGAGGGAGCTTTACGCTGTATCTAACCCGTGCAGTATCTGCCCTGAGAGTGTTTGATAGGACAGTGTAGAGGGAGCTTTACTCTGTATCTAACCCCCTGTAACTGTCCTGGGAGTGTGTGATGGGACAGTGTAGAGGGAGCTTCACTCTGTATCTAACCCATGCTATACCTGCCCTGGGAGTGTTTGATGGGACAGTGCAGAGGGAGCTTTACTCTGTATCTAACCCCGTCTGTACCTGCCCTGGGAGTGTTTGATTGGACAGTGCAGAGGCAGCTTTACGCTGTATCTAACCCGTGCTGTATCTGCCCTGAGAGTATTTGATGGGACAGTGCAAAGGGAGCTTTACTCTGTATTGAAACCCCTGTGCCTGTCCTGAGAGTGTGTGATTGGACAGTGTAGAGAGAGCTTTACTCTGTATCTAACCCATGCTGTACCTGCCCTGGGAGTGTTTGATGTGACAGTGTAGAGGGAGCTTTACTCTGTATCTAACCCCGTCTTTACCTGCCCTGGGAGTGTTAGATGGGACAGGGTAGCGGGAGCTTTACTCTGTATCTAACCCACGCTATACCTGCCCTGGGAGTGTTTGATGGGACAGTGTAGAGCGCGCTTTACTCTGTATCTAACGCCGTGCTGTACCTGCCCTGGGAGTGTTTGATGGGACAGTGTAGATGGAGCTTTACTCTGTGTCTACCCCCGTGCTGTACCTGCCCTGCGAATGTTTGATGGGTCAGTGTAGAGGGAGCTTTACTCTGTATCTAACCCGTGCTGTACCTGCCCTGGGGGTGTTTGATGGGACAGTGTAGAGGGAGCTTTACGCTGTATCTAACCCGTGCTGTATCTGCCCTGAGAGTATTTGATGGGACCGTGTACTGGGAGCTTTACTCTGTATTTAACCCGTGCTGTACCTGCCCTGGGATTGTTTGATGGGACAGTGTAGAGGGAGCTTTACTCTGTATTTAATCCGTGCTGTACCTGCCCTGGGAGTGTTTGATGGGACAGTGCAGAGGGAGCTTTACTCTGTATCTAACCCCGTCTGTACCTGCCCTGGAAGTGTTTGATGGGACAGTGTAGAGGGAGCTTTACTCTGTGTCTACCCCCGTGCTGTACCTGCCCTGCGAGTGTTTGATGGGTCAGTGGAGAGGGAGCTTTACTCTGTATCTAACCCGTGCTGTACCTGCCCTGGGCATGTTTCATGGGACAATGTAGAGGGAGCTTTACTCTGTATCGAACCCATGCTGTACCTGCCCTGGGAGTGTTTGATGGAACAGTGTAGAGGGAGTTTTACTCTGTATCTGACCCATGCTGTACCTGCCCTGGGAGTGTTTGATGGGACATTGTTGAGCGAGCTTTACTCTGTATCTAACCCGTGCTGTACCTGCCCTGGGAGTGTTTGATGGGACAGTGCAGAGGGAGCTTTAATCTGTATCTAATCCCGTGCTGTACCTGCCCTGGGAGTGTGTGATTGGACAGTGTAGAGGGAGCTTTACTCTGTATCTAACCCCGTCTGTACCTGCCCTGGGAGTGTTTGATGGGACAGTGTCGAGGGAGCTTTACGCTGTATCTAACCCGTGCAGTATCTGCCCTGAGAGTGTTTGATAGGACAGTGTAGAGGGAGCTTTACTCTGTATCTAACCCCCTGTAACTGTCCTGGGAGTGTGTGATGGGACAGTGTAGAGGGAGCTTTACTCTGTATCTAACCCGTGCTGTACCTGCCCTGAGAGTGTTTGATGGGACAGTGGAGAGGGAGCTTCACTCTGTATCTAACCCATGCTATACCTGCCCTGGGAGTGTTTGATGGGACAGTGCAGAGGGAGCTTTACTCTGTATCTAACCCCGTCTGTACCTGCCCTGGGAGTGTTTGATTGGACAGTGTAGAGGCAGCTTTACGCTGTATCTAACCCGTGCTGTATCTGCCCTGAGAGTATTTGATGGGACAGTGCAAAGGGAGCTTTACTCTGTATCGAAACCCCTGTGCCTGTCCTGAGAGTGTGTGATTGGACAGTGTAGAGAGAGCTTTACTCTGTATCTAACCCATGCTGTACCTGCCCTGGGAGTGTTTGATGTGACAGTGTAGAGGGAGCTTTACTCTGTATCTAACCCCGTCTGTACCTGCCCTGGGAGTGTTAGATGGGACAGGGTAGCGGGAGCTTTACTCTGTATCTCACCCCGTGCTGTACCTGCCCTGGGAGTGTTTGATGGGTCAGTGTAGAGGGAGCTTTACTCTGTATCTAACCCGTGCTGTACCTGCCCTGGGAGTGTTTGATGGGACAGTGTAGAGCGCGCTTTACTCTGTATCTAACCCGTGCTGTACCTGCCCTGGGAGTGTTTGATGGGACAGTGTAAAGGGAGCTTGAGTCTGGATCTAAACCCCTGTGCCTGTCCTGGGAGTGTGTGATTGGACAGTGTCGAGGGAGCTTGACTCTGTATCTAAGCCATGCTGTATCTGCCCTGAGAGTGTTTGATGGGACAGTGTAGATGGAGCTTTACTCTGTGTCTACCCCCGTCTGTACCTGCCCTGGGAGTGTTTGATTGGACAGTGAAGAGGAAGCATTACGCTATATCTAACCCCGTCTGCACCTGCCCTGGGAGTGTTTGATTGGACAGTGTAGAGGGAGCTTTACGCTGTATCTAACCTGTGTTGTATCTGCCCTGAGAGTGTTTGATGGGACAGTGTAGAGGGAGCTTTACTCTGTATCTAACCCCCTGTACCTGTCCTGGGAGTGTGTGATTGGACAGTGTAGAGGGAGCTTTACTCTGTATCTCACCTCGTGCTGTACCTGCCCTGGGAGTGTTTGATGGGACAGTGTAGAGGGAGCTTTACTCTGTATCTAACCCCTTCTGTACCTGCCCTGGGGGTGTTTGATGGGACAGTGTAGAGGGAGCTTTACGCTGTATCTAACCCGTGCTGTACCTGCCCTGGGATTGTTTGATGGGACAGTGTAGAGGGAGCTTTACTCTGTATTTAACCCGTGCTGTACCTGCCCTGGGAGTGTTTGATGGGACAGTGCAGAGGGAGCTTTACTCGGTATCTAACCCGTGGTGTACCTGCCCTGGGAGTGTTTGATGGGACAGTGTCGAGCGAGCTTTACTCTGTATCTAACCCATGCTGTACCTGCCCTGGGAGTGTTTGATGTGACAGTGTCGAGGGAGCTTTACTCTGTATCTAACCCCGTCTGCATCTGTATCTGCCCTGAGAGTGTTTGATGGGACAGTGTCGAGGGAGCTTTACTCTGTATCTAACCCATGCTGTACCTGCCCTGGGAGTGTTTGATGGGACAGTGCAGAGGGAGCTTTACTCTGTATCTAACCCCGTCTGTACCTGCCCTGGAAGTGTTTGATGGGACAGTGTAGAGGGAGCTTTACTCTGTATCGAACCCATGCTGTACCTGCCCTGGGAGTGTTTGATGGAACAGTGCAGAGGGAGTTTTACTCTGTATCTGACCCATGCTGTACCTGCCCTGGGAGTGTTTGATGGGATATTGTTGAGCGAGCTTTACTCTGTATCTAACCCGTGCTGTACCTGCCCTGGGAGTGTTTGATGGGACAGTGCAGAGGGAGCTTTAATCTGTATCTAATCCCGTGCTGTACCTGCCCTGGGAGTGTTTGATGGGACAGTGTCGAGGGAGCTTTACGCTGTATCTAACCCGTGCAGTATCTGCCCTGAGAGTGTTTGATAGGACAGTGTAGAGGGAGCTTTACTCTGTATCTAACCCCCTGTAACTGTCCTGGGAGTGTGTGATGGGACAGTGTAGAGGGAGCTTCACTCTGTATCTAACCCATGCTATACCTGCCCTGGGAGTGTTTGATGGGACAGTGCAGAGGGAGCTTTACTCTGTATCTAACCCCGTCTGTACCTGCCCTGGGAGTGTTTGATTGGACAGTGCAGAGGCAGCTTTACGCTGTATCTAACCCGTGCTGTATCTGCCCTGAGAGTATTTGATGGGACAGTGCAAAGGGAGCTTTACTCTGTATCGAAACCCCTGTGCCTGTCCTGAGAGTGTGTGATTGGACAGTGTAGAGAGAGCTTTACTCTGTATCTAACCCATGCTGTACCTGCCCTGGGAGTGTTTGATGTGACAGTGTAGAGGGAGCTTTACTCTGTATCTAACCCCGTCTTTACCTGCCCTGGGAGTGTTAGATGGGACAGGGTAGCGGGAGCTTTACTCTGTATCTAACCCATGCTATACCTGCCCTGGGAGTGTTTGATGGGACAGTGTAGAGCGCGCTTTACTCTGTATCTAACGCCGTGCTGTACCTGCCCTGGGAGTGTTTGATGGGACAGTGTAGAGGGAGCTTTACTCTGTATCTAACCCCGTCTGCATCTGTATCTGCCCTGAGAGTGTTTGATGGGACAGTGTCGAGGGAGCTTTACTCTGTATCTAACCCATGCTGTACCTGCCCTGGGAGTGTTTGATGGGACAGTGCAGAGGGAGCTTTACTCTGTATCTAACCCCGTCTGTACCTGCCCTGGAAGTGTTTGATGGGACAGTGTAGAGGGAGCTTTACTCTGTATCGAACCCATGCTGTACCTGCCCTGGGAGTGTTTGATGGAACAGTGCAGAGGGAGTTTTACTCTGTATCTGACCCATGCTGTACCTGCCCTGGGAGTGTTTGATGGGATATTGTTGAGCGAGCTTTACTCTGTATCTAACCCGTGCTGTACCTGCCCTGGGAGTGTTTGATGGGACAGTGCAGAGGGAGCTTTAATCTGTATCTAATCCCGTGCTGTACCTGCCCTGGGAGTGTTTGATGGGACAGTGTCGAGGGAGCTTTACGCTGTATCTAACCCGTGCAGTATCTGCCCTGAGAGTGTTTGATAGGACAGTGTAGAGGGAGCTTTACTCTGTATCTAACCCCCTGTAACTGTCCTGGGAGTGTGTGATGGGACAGTGTAGAGGGAGCTTCACTCTGTATCTAACCCATGCTATACCTGCCCTGGGAGTGTTTGATGGGACAGTGCAGAGGGAGCTTTACTCTGTATCTAACCCCGTCTGTACCTGCCCTGGGAGTGTTTGATTGGACAGTGCAGAGGCAGCTTTACGCTGTATCTAACCCGTGCTGTATCTGCCCTGAGAGTATTTGATGGGACAGTGCAAAGGGAGCTTTACTCTGTATCGAAACCCCTGTGCCTGTCCTGAGAGTGTGTGATTGGACAGTGTAGAGAGAGCTTTACTCTGTATCTAACCCATGCTGTACCTGCCCTGGGAGTGTTTGATGTGACAGTGTAGAGGGAGCTTTACTCTGTATCTAACCCCGTCTTTACCTGCCCTGGGAGTGTTAGATGGGACAGGGTAGCGGGAGCTTTACTCTGTATCTAACCCATGCTATACCTGCCCTGGGAGTGTTTGATGGGACAGTGTAGAGCGCGCTTTACTCTGTATCTAACGCCGTGCTGTACCTGCCCTGGGAGTGTTTGATGGGACAGTGTAGAGGGAGCTTTACTCTGTATCTAACGCCGTGCTGTACCTGCCCTGGGAGTGTTTGATGGGACAGTGTAGAGGGAGCTTTACTCTGTATCTAACCCGTGCTGTACTTGCACTGGGAGTGTTTGATGTGACAGTGCAGAGGGAGCTTTACTCTTTATCTAACCCCCCTGTACCTGCCCTGGGAATGTTTGATTGGACAGTGAAGAGGGAGCTTTAGTCTGGATCGAAACCCCTGTGCCTGTCCTGGGAGTGTGTGATTGGACAGTGTAGAGGGAGCTTTACTCTGTATCTAAGCCATGCTGTATCTGCCCTGAGAGTGTTTGATGGGACAGTGTAGATGGAGCTTTACTCTGTGTCTACCCCCGTGCTGTACCTGCCCTGCGAATGTTTGATGGGTCAGTGTAGAGGGAGCTTTACTCTGTATCTAACCCGTGCTGTACCTGCCCTGGGGGTGTTTGATGGGACAGTGTAGAGGGAGCTTTACGCTGTATCTAACCCGTGCTGTATCTGCCCTGAGAGTGTTTGATGGGACCGTGTACTGGGAGCTTTACTCTGTATTTAACCCGTGCTGTACCTGCCCTGGGATTGTTTGATGGGACAGTGTAGAGGGAGCTTTACTCTGTATTTAATCCGTGCTGTACCTGCCCTGGGAGTGTTTGATGGGACAGTGCAGAGGGAGCTTTACTCTGTATCTAACCCGTGCTGTACCTGCCCTGGGAGTGTTTGATGTGACAGTGTAGAGGGAGCTTTACTCTGTATCTAACCCATGCTGTACCTGCCCTGGGAGTGTTTGTTGGGACAGTGTAGATGGAGCTTTACTCTGTGTCTACCCCCGTGCTGTACCTGCCCTGCGAATGTTTGATGGGTCAGTGTAGAGGGAGCTTTACTCTGTATCTAACCCGTGCTGTACCTGTCCTGGGAGTGTGTGATTGGACAGTGTAGAGGGAGCTTTACTCTGTATCTAAGCCATGCTGTATCTGCCCTGGGAATGTTTGGTGGGACAGTGTAGAGGGAGCTTTACTCTGTATCTAACCTCCTGTAACTGTCCTGGGAGTGTTTGATTGGACAGTGCAGAGGGAGCTTTACTCTGTGTCTAATCCCGTGCTGTACCTGCCCTGGGAGTGTTTGATGGGACAGTGTAGAGGGAGCTTTACTCTGTATCTAACCCCCTGTCCCTGTCCTGGGAGTGTGTGATTGGACAGTGTAGAGGGAGCTTTACTCTGTATCGAACCCGTGCTGTACCTGCCCTGGGAATGTTTGGTGGGACAGTGTAGAGGGAGCTTTACTCTGTATCAAATCCGTGCTGGATCTGCCCTGAGAGTGTTTGATGGGACAGTGTAGAGGGAGCTTTACTCTGTATTTAACCCGTGCTGTATCTGCCCTGAGATTGTTTGATGGGGCAGGGTAGAGGGAGCTTTACTCTGTATCTAACCCCCTGTACCTGTCCTGGGAGTGTGTGATTGGACAGTGTAGATGGAGCTTTACTCTGTGTCTACCCCCGTGCTGTACCTGCCCTGCGAATGTTTGATGGGTCAGTGTGGAGGGAGCTTTACTCTGTATCTAACCCGTGCTGTACTTGCCCTGGGAGTGTTTGATGGGACAGTGCAGAGGGAGCTTTAATCTGTATCTAATCCCGTGCTGTACCTGCCCTGGGAGTGTGTGATTGGACAGTGTAGAGGGAGCTTTACTCTGTATCTAACCCCATCTGTACCTGCCCTGGGAGTGTTTGATGGGACAGTGTCGAGGGAGCTTTACGCTGTATCTAACCCGTGCAGTATCTGCCCTGAGAGTGTTTGATAGGACAGTGTAGAGGGAGCTTTACTCTGTATCTAACCCGTGCTGTACCTGCCCTGGGAGTGTTTGATGGGTCAGTGGAGAGGGAGCTTCATTCTGTATCTAACCCATGCTATACCTGCTCTGGGAGTGTTTGATGGGACAGTGCAGAGGGAGCTTTACTCTGTATCTAACCCCGTCTGTACCTGCCCTGGGAGTGTTTGATTGGACAGTGTAGAGGCAGCTTTACGCTGTATCTAACCCGTGCTGTATCTGCCCTGAGAGTATTTGATGGGACAGTGCAAAGGGAGCTTTACTCTGTATCGAAACCCCTGTGCCTGTCCTGAGAGTGTGTGATTGGACAGTGTAGAGAGAGCTTTACTCTGTATCTAACCCATGCTGTACCTGCCCTGGGAGTGTTTGATGTGACAGTGTAGAGGGAGCTTTACTCTGTATCTAACCCCGTCTTTACCTGCCCTGGGAGTGTTTGATGGGACAGTGTAGAGCGCGCTTTACTCTGTATCTAACGCCGTGCTGTACCTGCCCTGGGAGTGTTTGATGGGACAGTGTAGAGGGAGCTTTACTCTGTATCTAACGCCGTGCTGTACCTGCCCTGGGAGTGTTTGATGGGACAGTGTAGAGGGAGCTTTACTCTGTATCTAACCCGTGCTGTACCTGCCCTGAGAGTGTTTGATGTGACAGTGCAGAGGGAGCTTTACTCTTTATCTAACCCCCCTGTACCTGCCCTGGGAATGTTTGATTGGACAGTGAAGAGGGAGCTTTAGTCTGGATCGAAACCCCTGTGCCTGTCCTGGGAGTGTGTGATTGGACAGTGTAGAGGGAGCTTTACTCTGTATCTAAGCCATGCTGTATCTGCCCTGAGAGTGTTTGATGGGACAGTGTAGATGGAGCTTTACTCTGTGTCTACCCCCGTGCTGTACCTGCCCTGCGAATGTTTGATGGGTCAGTGTAGAAGGAGCTTTACTCTGTATCTAACCCGTGCTGTACCTGCCCTGGGAATGTTTGATGGGACAGTGTAGAGGGAGCTTTACTCTGTATCTAACCCCGTCTGTACCTGCCCTGGGGGTGTTTGATGGGACAGTGTAGAGGGAGCTTTACGCTGTATCTAACCCGTGCTGTATCTGCCCTGAGAGTGTTTGATGGGACCGTGTACTGGGAGCTTTACTCTGTATTTAGCCCGTGCTGTACCTGCCCTGGGATTGTTTGATGGGACAGTGTAGAGGGAGCTTTACTCTGTATTTAATCCGTGCTGTACCTGCCCTGGGAGTGTTTGATGGGACAGTGCAGAGGGAGCTTTACTCTGTATCTAACCCGTGCTGTACCTGCCCTGGGAGTGTTTGATGTGACAGTGTAGAGGGAGCTTTACTCTGTATCTAACCCATGCTGTACCTGCCCTGGGAGTGTTTGATGGGACAGTGTCGAGCGAGCTTTACTCTGTATCTCACCCCGTCTGTACCTGCCCTGCGAGTGTTTGATGTGACAGTGTCGAGGGAGCTTTACTCTGTATCTAATCCCGTCTGCATCTGTATCTGCCCTGAGAGTGTTTGATGGGACAGTGTCGAGGGAGCTTTACTCTGTATCTAACCCATGCTGTACCTGCCCTGGGAGTGTTTGATGGGACAGTGCAGAGGGAGCTTTACTCTGTATCTAACCCCGTCTGTACCTGCCCTGGAAGTGTTTGATGGGACAGTGTAGAGGGAGCTTTACTCTGTGTCTACCCCCGTGCTGTACCTGCCCTGCGAGTGTTTGATGGGTCAGTGGAGAGGGAGCTTCACTCTGTATCTAACCCATGCTATACCTGCCCTGGGAGTGTTTGATGGGACAGTGCAGAGGGAGCTTTACTCTGTATCTAACCCCGTCTGTACCTGCCCTGGGAGTGTTTGATTGGACAGTGTAGAGGCAGCTTTACGCTGTATCTAACCCGTGCTGTATCTGCCCTGAGAGTATTTGATGGGACAGTGCAAAGGGAGCTTTACTCTGTATCGAAACCCCTGTGCCTGTCCTGAGAGTGTGTGATTGGACAGTGTAGAGAGAGCTTTACTCTGTATCTAACCCATGCTGTACCTGCCCTGGGAGTGTTTGATGTGACAGTGTAGAGGGAGCTTTACTCTGTATCTAACCCCGTCTGTACCTGCCCTGGGAGTGTTAGATGGGACAGGGTAGCGGGAGCTTTACTCTGTATCTCACCCCGTGCTGTACCTGCCCTGGGAGTGTTTGATGGGTCAGTGTAGAGGGAGCTTTACTCTGTATCTAACCCGTGCTGTACCTGCCCTGGGAGTGTTTGATGGGACAGTGTAGAGCGCGCTTGAGTCTGGATCTAAACCCCTGTGCCTGTCCTGGGAGTGTGTGATTGGACAGTGTCGAGGCAGCTTTACGCTGTATCTAACCCGTGCTGTACCTGCCCTGGGATTGTTTGATGGGACAGTGTAGAGGGAGCTTTACTCTGTATTTAATCCGTGCTGTACCTGCCCTGGGAGTGTTTGATGGGACAGTGCAGAGGGAGCTTTACTCTGTATCTAACCCGTGCTGTACCTGCCCTGGGAGTGTTTGATGTGACAGTGTAGAGGGAGCTTTACTCTGTATCTAACCCATGCTGTACCTGCCCTGGGAGTGTTTGATGGGACAGTGTCGAGCGAGCTTTACTCTGTATCTCACCCCGTCTGTACCTGCCCTGCGAGTGTTTGATGTGACAGTGTCGAGGGAGCTTTACTCTGTATCTAATCCCGTCTGCATCTGTATCTGCCCTGAGAGTGTTTGATGGGACAGTGTCGAGGGAGCTTTACTCTGTATCTAACCCATGCTGTACCTGCCCTGGGAGTGTTTGATGGGACAGTGCAGAGGGAGCTTTACTCTGTATCTAACCCCGTCTGTACCTGCCCTGGAAGTGTTTGATGGGACAGTGTAGAGGGAGCTTTACTCTGTGTCTACCCCCGTGCTGTACCTGCCCTGCGAGTGTTTGATGGGTCAGTGGAGAGGGAGCTTCACTCTGTATCTAACCCATGCTATACCTGCCCTGGGAGTGTTTGATGGGACAGTGCAGAGGGAGCTTTACTCTGTATCTAACCCCGTCTGTACCTGCCCTGGGAGTGTTTGATTGGACAGTGTAGAGGCAGCTTTACGCTGTATCTAACCCGTGCTGTATCTGCCCTGAGAGTATTTGATGGGACAGTGCAAAGGGAGCTTTACTCTGTATCGAAACCCCTGTGCCTGTCCTGAGAGTGTGTGATTGGACTGTGTAGAGAGAGCTTTACTCTGTATCTAACCCATGCTGTACCTGCCCTGGGAGTGTTTGATGTGACAGTGTAGAGGGAGCTTTACTCTGTATCTAACCCCGTCTGTACCTGCCCTGGGAGTGTTAGATGGGACAGGGTAGCGGGAGCTTTACTCTGTATCTCACCCCGTGCTGTACCTGCCCTGGGAGTGTTTGATGGGTCAGTGTAGAGGGAGCTTTACTCTGTATCTAACCCGTGCTGTACCTGCCCTGGGAGTGTTTGATGGGACAGTGTAGAGCGCGCTTGAGTCTGGATCTAAACCCCTGTGCCTGTCCTGGGAGTGTGTGATTGGACAGTGTCGAGGGAGCTTTACTCTGTATCTAAGCCATGCTGTATCTGTCCTGAGAGTGTTTGATGGGACAGTGTAGATGGAGCTTTACTCTGTGTCTACCCCCGTCTGTACCTGCCCTGGGAGTGTTTGATTGGACAGTGAAGAGGAAGCATTACGCTGTATCTAACCCCGTCTGCACCTGCCCTGGGAGTGTTTGATTGGACAGTGTAGAGGGAGCTTTACGCTGTATCTAACCTGTGTTGTATCTGCCCTGAGAGTGTTTGATGGGACAGTGTAGAGGGAGCTTTACTCTGTATCTAACCCCCTGTACCTGTCCTGGGAGTGTGTGATTGGACAGTGTAGAGGGAGCTTTACTCTGTATCTCACCTCGTGCTGTACCTGCCCTGGGAGTGTTTGATGGGACAGTGTAGAGGGAGCTTTACTCTGTATCTAACCCCGTCTGTACCTGCCCTGGGGGTGTTTGATGGGACAGTGTAGAGGGAGCTTTACGCTGTATCTAACCCGTGCTGTACCTGCCCTGGGATTGTTTGATGGGACAGTGTAGAGGGAGCTTCACTCTGTATCTAACCCATGCTATACCTGCCCTGGGAGTGTTTGATGGGACAGTGCAGAGGGAGCTTTACTCTGTATCTAACCCCGTCTGTACCTGCCCTGGGAGTGTTTGATTGGACAGTGTAGAGGCAGCTTTACGCTGTATCTAACCCGTGCTGTATCTGCCCTGAGAGTATTTGATGGGACAGTGCAAAGGGAGCTTTACTCTGTATCGAAACCCCTGTGCCTGTCCTGAGAGTGTGTGATTGGACAGTGTAGAGAGAGCTTTACTCTGTATCTAACCCATGCTGTACCTGCCCTGGGAGTGTTTGATGTGACAGTGTAGAGGGAGCTTTACTCTGTATCTAACCCCGTCTTTACCTGCCCTGGGAGTGTTAGATGGGACAGGGTAGCGGGAGCTTTACTCTGTATCTAACCCATGCTATACCTGCCCTGGGAGTGTTTGATGGGACAGTGTAGAGCGCGCTTTACTCTGTATCTAACGCCGTGCTGTACCTGCCCTGGGAGTGTTTGATGGGACAGTGTAGAGGGAGCTTTACTCTGTATCTAACGCCGTGCTGTACCTGCCCTGGGAGTGTTTGATGGGAGAGTGTAGAGGGAGCTTTACTCTGTATCTAACCCGTGCTGTACTTGCACTGGGAGTGTTTGATGTGACAGTGCAGAGGGAGCTTTACTCTTTATCTAACCCCATCTGTACCTGCCCTGGGAATGTTTGATTGGACAGTGAAGAGGGAGCTTTAGTCTGGATCGAAACCCCTGTGCCTGTCCTGGGAGTGTGTGATTGGACAGTGTAGAGGGAGCTTTACTCTGTATCTAAGCCATGCTGTATCTGCCCTGAGAGTGTTTGATGGGACAGTGTAGATGGAGCTTTACTCTGTGTCTACCCCCGTGCTGTACCTGCCCTGCGAATGTTTGATGGGTCAGTGTAGAGGGAGCTTTACTCTGTATCTAACCCGTGCTGTACCTGCCCTGGGGGTGTTTGATGGGACAGTGTAGAGGGAGCTTTACGCTGTATCTAACCCGTGCTGTATCTGCCCTGAGAGTGTTTGATGGGACCGTGTACTGGGAGCTTTACTCTGTATTTAACCCGTGCTGTACCTGCCCTGGGATTGTTTGATGGGACAGTGCAGAGGGAGCTTTACTCTGTATTTAATCCGTGCTGTACCTGCCCTGGGAGTGTTTGATGGGACAGTGCAGAGGGAGCTTTACTCTGTATCTAACCCCGTCTGTACCTGCCCTGGAAGTGTTTGATGGGACAGTGTAGAGGGAGCTTTACTCTGTGTCTACCCCCGTGCTGTACCTGCCCTGCGAGTGTTTGATGGGTCAGTGGAGAGGGAGCTTTACTCTGTATCTAACCCGTGCTGTACCTGCCCTGGGCATGTTTCATGGGACAATGTAGAGGGAGCTTTACTCTGTATCGATCCCATGCTGTACCTGCCCTGGGAGTGTTTGATGGAACAGTGTAGAGGGAGTTTTACTCTGTATCTGACCCATGCTGTACCTGCCCTGGGAGTGTTTGATGGGACATTGTTGAGCGAGCTTTACTCTGTATCTAACCCGTGCTGTACCTGCCCTGGGAGTGTTTGATGGGACAGTGCAGAGGGAGCTTTAATCTGTATCTAATCCCGTGCCGTACCTGCCCTGGGAGTGTGTGATTGGACAGTGTAGAGGGAGCTTTACTCTGTATCTAACCCCGTCTGTACCTGCCCTGGGAGTGTTTGATGGGACAGTGTCGAGGGAGCTTTACGCTGTATCTAACCCGTGCAGTATCTGCCCTGAGAGTGTTTGATAGGACAGTGTAGAGGGAGCTTTACTCTGTATCTAACCCCCTGTAACTGTCCTGGGAGTGTGTGATGGGACAGTGTAGAGGGAGCTTTACTCTGTATCTAACCCGTGCTGTACCTGCCCTGAGAGTGTTTGATGGGACAGTGGAGAGGGAGCTTCACTCTGTATCTAACCCATGCTATACCTGCCCTGGGAGTGTTTGATGGGACAGTGCAGAGGGAGCTTTACTCTGTATCTAACCCCGTCTGTACCTGCCCTGGGAGTGTTTGATTGGACAGTGTAGAGGCAGCTTTACGCTGTATCTAACCCGTGCTGTATCTGCCCTGAGAGTATTTGATGGGACAGTGCAAAGGGAGCTTTACTCTGTATCGAAACCCCTGTGCCTGTCCTGAGAGTGTGTGATTGGACAGTGTAGAGAGAGCTTTACTCTGTATCTAACCCATGCTGTACCTGCCCTGGGAGTGTTTGATGTGACAGTGTAGAGGGAGCTTTACTCTGTATCTAACCCCGTCTGTACCTGCCCTGGGAGTGTTAGATGGGACAGGGTAGCGGGAGCTTTACTCTGTATCTCACCCCGTGCTGTACCTGCCCTGGGAGTGTTTGATGGGTCAGTGTAGAGGGAGCTTTACTCTGTATCTAACCCGTGCTGTACCTGCCCTGGGAGTGTTTGATGGGACAGTGTAGAGCGCGCTTTACTCTGTATCTAACCCGTGCTGTACCTGCCCTGGGAGTGTTTGATGGGACAGTGTAAAGGGAGCTTGAGTCTGGATCTAAACCCCTATGCCTGTCCTGGGAGTGTGTGATTGGACAGTGTCGAGGGAGCTTTACTCTGTATCTAAGCCATGCTGTATCTGCGCTGAGAGTGTTTGATGGGACAGTGTAGATGGAGCTTTACTCTGTGTCTACCCCCGTCTGTACCTGCCCTGGGAGTGTTTGATTGGACAGTGAAGAGGAAGCATTACGCTATATCTAACCCCGTCTGCACCTGCCCTGGGAGTGTTTGATTGGACAGTGTAGAGGGAGCTTTACGCTGTATCTAACCTGTGTTGTATCTGCCCTGAGAGTGTTTGATGGGACAGTGTAGAGGGAGCTTTACTCTGTATCTAACCCCCTGTACCTGTCCTGGGAGTGTGTGATTGGACAGTGTAGAGGGAGCTTTACTCTGTATCTCACCTCGTGCTGTACCTGCCCTGGGAGTGTTTGATGGGACAGTGTAGAGGGAGCTTTACTCTGTATCTAACCCCTTCTGTACCTGCCCTGGGGGTGTTTGATGGGACAGTGTAGAGGGAGCTTTACGCTGTATCTAACCCGTGCTGTACCTGCCCTGGGATTGTTTGATGGGACAGTGTAGAGGGAGCTTTACTCTGTATTTAACCCGTGCTGTACCTGCCCTGGGAGTGTTTGATGGGACAGTGCAGAGGGAGCTTTACTCGGTATCTAACCCGTGGTGTACCTGCCCTGGGAGTGTTTGATGTGACAGTGTAGAGGGAGCTTTACTCTGTATCTAACCCATGCTGTACCTGCCCTGGGAGTGTTTGATGGGACAGTGTCGAGCGAGCTTTACTCTGTATCTCACCCCGTCTGTACCTGCCCTGGGAGTGTTTGATGTGACAGTGTCGAGGGAGCTTTACTCTGTATCTAACCCCGTCTGCATCTGTATCTGCCCTGAGAGTGTTTGATGGGACAGTGTCGAGGGAGCTTTACTCTGTATCTAACCCATGCTGTACCTGCCCTGGGAGTGTTTGATGGGACAGTGTAGAGGGAGCTTTACTCTGTATCTAACCCCTTCTGTACCTGCCCTGGGGGTGTTTGATGGGACAGTGTAGAGGGAGCTTTACGCTGTATCTAACCCGTGCTGTACCTGCCCTGGGATTGTTTGATGGGACAGTGTAGAGGGAGCTTTACTCTGTATTTAACCCGTGCTGTACCTGCCCTGGGAGTGTTTGATGGGACAGTGCAGAGGGAGCTTTACTCGGTATCTAACCCGTGGTGTACCTGCCCTGGGAGTGTTTGATGTGACAGTGTAGAGGGAGCTTTACTCTGTATCTAACCCATGCTGTACCTGCCCTGGGAGTGTTTGATGGGACAGTGTCGAGCGAGCTTTACTCTGTATCTCACCCCGTCTGTACCTGCCCTGGGAGTGTTTGATGTGACAGTGTCGAGGGAGCTTTACTCTGTATCTAACCCCGTCTGCATCTGTATCTGCCCTGAGAGTGTTTGATGGGACAGTGTCGAGGGAGCTTTACTCTGTATCTAACCCATGCTGTACCTGCCCTGGGAGTGTTTGATGGGACAGTGCAGAGGGAGCTTTACTCTGTATCTAACCCCGTCTGTACCTGCCCTGGAAGTGTTTGATGGGACAGTGTAGAGGGAGCTTTACTCTGTATCGAACCCATGCTGTACCTGCCCTGGGAGTGTTTGATGGAACAGTGCAGAGGGAGTTTTACTCTGTATCTGACCCATGCTGTACCTGCCCTGGGAGTGTTTGATGGGATATTGTTGAGCGAGCTTTACTCTGTATCTAACCCGTGCTGTACCTGCCCTGGGAGTGTTTGATGGGACAGTGCAGAGGGAGCTTTAATCTGTATCTAATCCCGTGCTGTACCTGCCCTGGGAGTGTTTGATGGGACAGTGTCGAGGGAGCTTTACGCTGTATCTAACCCGTGCAGTATCTGCCCTGAGAGTGTTTGATAGGACAGTGCAGAGGGAGCTTTACTCTTTATCTAACCCCCCTGTACCTGCCCTGGGAATGTTTGATTGGACAGTGAAGAGGGAGCTTTAGTCTGGATCGAAACCCCTGTGCCTGTCCTGGGAGTGTGTGATTGGACAGTGTAGAGGGAGCTTTACTCTGTATCTAAGCCATGCTGTATCTGCCCTGAGAGTGTTTGATGGGACAGTGTAGATGGAGCTTTACTCTGTGTCTACCCCCGTGCTGTACCTGCCCTGCGAATGTTTGATGGGTCAGTGTAGAAGGAGCTTTACTCTGTATCTAACCCGTGCTGTACCTGCCCTGGGAATGTTTGATGGGACAGTGTAGAGGGAGCTTTACTCTGTATCTAACCCCGTCTGTACCTGCCCTGGGAGTGTTTGATGGGACAGTGTAGAGGGAGCTTTACGCTGTATCTAACCCGTGCTGTATCTGCCCTGAGAGTGTTTGATGGGACCGTGTACTGGGAGCTTTACTCTGTATTTAGCCCGTGCTGTACCTGCCCTGGGAGTGTTTGATGGGACAGTGTAGAGCGCGCTTGAGTCTGGATCTAAACCCCTGTGCCTGTCCTGGGAGTGTGTGATTGGACAGTGTCGAGGCAGCTTTACGCTGTATCTAACCCGTGCTGTACCTGCCCTGGGATTGTTTGATGGGACAGTGTAGAGGGAGCTTTACTCTGTATTTAATCCGTGCTGTACCTGCCCTGGGAGTGTTTGATGGGACAGTGCAGAGGGAGCTTTACTCTGTATCTAACCCGTGCTGTACCTGCCCTGGGAGTGTTTGATGTGACAGTGTAGAGGGAGCTTTACTCTGTATCTAACCCATGCTGTACCTGCCCTGGGAGTGTTTGATGGGACAGTGTCGAGCGAGCTTTACTCTGTATCTCACCCCGTCTGTACCTGCCCTGCGAGTGTTTGATGTGACAGTGTCGAGGGAGCTTTACTCTGTATCTAATCCCGTCTGCATCTGTATCTGCCCTGAGAGTGTTTGATGGGACAGTGTCGAGGGAGCTTTACTCTGTATCTAACCCATGCTGTACCTGCCCTGGGAGTGTTTGATGGGACAGTGCAGAGGGAGCTTTACTCTGTATCTAACCCCGTCTGTACCTGCCCTGGAAGTGTTTGATGGGACAGTGTAGAGGGAGCTTTACTCTGTGTCTACCCCCGTGCTGTACCTGCCCTGCGAGTGTTTGATGGGTCAGTGGAGAGGGAGCTTCACTCTGTATCTAACCCATGCTATACCTGCCCTGGGAGTGTTTGATGGGACAGTGCAGAGGGAGCTTTACTCTGTATCTAACCCCGTCTGTACCTGCCCTGGGAGTGTTTGATTGGACAGTGTAGAGGCAGCTTTACGCTGTATCTAACCCGTGCTGTATCTGCCCTGAGAGTATTTGATGGGACAGTGCAAAGGGAGCTTTACTCTGTATCGAAACCCCTGTGCCTGTCCTGAGAGTGTGTGATTGGACTGTGTAGAGAGAGCTTTACTCTGTATCTAACCCATGCTGTACCTGCCCTGGGAGTGTTTGATGTGACAGTGTAGAGGGAGCTTTACTCTGTATCTAACCCCGTCTGTACCTGCCCTGGGAGTGTTAGATGGGACAGGGTAGCGGGAGCTTTACTCTGTATCTCACCCCGTGCTGTACCTGCCCTGGGAGTGTTTGATGGGTCAGTGTAGAGGGAGCTTTACTCTGTATCTAACCCGTGCTGTACCTGCCCTGGGAGTGTTTGATGGGACAGTGTAGAGCGCGCTTGAGTCTGGATCTAAACCCCTGTGCCTGTCCTGGGAGTGTGTGATTGGACAGTGTCGAGGGAGCTTTACTCTGTATCTAAGCCATGCTGTATCTGCCCTGAGAGTGTTTGATGGGACAGTGTAGATGGAGCTTTACTCTGTGTCTACCCCCGTCTGTACCTGCCCTGGGAGTGTTTGATTGGACAGTGAAGAGGAAGCATTACGCTGTATCTAACCCCGTCTGCACCTGCCCTGGGAGTGTTTGATTGGACAGTGTAGAGGGAGCTTTACGCTGTATCTAACCTGTGTTGTATCTGCCCTGAGAGTGTTTGATGGGACAGTGTAGAGGGAGCTTTACTCTGTATCTAACCCCCTGTACCTGTCCTGGGAGTGTGTGATTGGACAGTGTAGAGGGAGCTTTACTCTGTATCTCACCTCGTGCTGTACCTGCCCTGGGAGTGTTTGATGGGACAGTGTAGAGGGAGCTTTACTCTGTATCTAACCCCGTCTGTACCTGCCCTGGGGGTGTTTGATGGGACAGTGTAGAGGGAGCTTTACGCTGTATCTAACCCGTGCTGTACCTGCCCTGGGATTGTTTGATGGGACAGTGTAGAGGGAGCTTCACTCTGTATCTAACCCATGCTATACCTGCCCTGGGAGTGTTTGATGGGACAGTGCAGAGGGAGCTTTACTCTGTATCTAACCCCGTCTGTACCTGCCCTGGGAGTGTTTGATTGGACAGTGTAGAGGCAGCTTTACGCTGTATCTAACCCGTGCTGTATCTGCCCTGAGAGTATTTGATGGGACAGTGCAAAGGGAGCTTTACTCTGTATCGAAACCCCTGTGCCTGTCCTGAGAGTGTGTGATTGGACAGTGTAGAGAGAGCTTTACTCTGTATCTAACCCATGCTGTACCTGCCCTGGGAGTGTTTGATGTGACAGTGTAGAGGGAGCTTTACTCTGTATCTAACCCCGTCTTTACCTGCCCTGGGAGTGTTAGATGGGACAGGGTAGCGGGAGCTTTACTCTGTATCTAACCCATGCTATACCTGCCCTGGGAGTGTTTGATGGGACAGTGTAGAGCGCGCTTTACTCTGTATCTAACGCCGTGCTGTACCTGCCCTGGGAGTGTTTGATGGGACAGTGTAGAGGGAGCTTTACTCTGTATCTAACGCCGTGCTGTACCTGCCCTGGGAGTGTTTGATGGGACAGTGTAGAGGGAGCTTTACTCTGTATCTAACCCGTGCTGTACTTGCACTGGGAGTGTTTGATGTGACAGTGCAGAGGGAGCTTTACTCTTTATCTAACCCCATCTGTACCTGCCCTGGGAATGTTTGATTGGACAGTGAAGAGGGAGCTTTAGTCTGGATCGAAACCCCTGTGCCTGTCCTGGGAGTGTGTGATTGGACAGTGTAGAGGGAGCTTTACTCTGTATCTAAGCCATGCTGTATCTGCCCTGAGAGTGTTTGATGGGACAGTGTAGATGGAGCTTTACTCTGTGTCTACCCCCGTGCTGTACCTGCCCTGCGAATGTTTGATGGGTCAGTGTAGAGGGAGCTTTACTCTGTATCTAACCCGTGCTGTACCTGCCCTGGGGGTGTTTGATGGGACAGTGTAGAGGGAGCTTTACGCTGTATCTAACCCGTGCTGTATCTGCCCTGAGAGTGTTTGATGGGACCGTGTACTGGGAGCTTTACTCTGTATTTAACCCGTGCTGTACCTGCCCTGGGATTGTTTGATGGGACAGTGCAGAGGGAGCTTTACTCTGTATTTAATCCGTGCTGTACCTGCCCTGGGAGTGTTTGATGGGACAGTGCAGAGGGAGCTTTACTCTGTATCTAACCCCGTCTGTACCTGCCCTGGAAGTGTTTGATGGGACAGTGTAGAGGGAGCTTTACTCTGTGTCTACCCCCGTGCTGTACCTGCCCTGCGAGTGTTTGATGGGTCAGTGGAGAGGGAGCTTTACTCTGTATCTAACCCGTGCTGTACCTGCCCTGGGCATGTTTCATGGGACAATGTAGAGGGAGCTTTACTCTGTATCGATCCCATGCTGTACCTGCCCTGGGAGTGTTTGATGGAACAGTGTAGAGGGAGTTTTACTCTGTATCTGACCCATGCTGTACCTGCCCTGGGAGTGTTTGATGGGACATTGTTGAGCGAGCTTTACTCTGTATCTAACCCGTGCTGTACCTGCCCTGGGAGTGTTTGATGGGACAGTGCAGAGGGAGCTTTAATCTGTATCTAATCCCGTGCTGTACCTGCCCTGGGAGTGTGTGATTGGACAGTGTAGAGGGAGCTTTACTCTGTATCTAACCCCGTCTGTACCTGCCCTGGGAGTGTTTGATGGGACAGTGTCGAGGGAGCTTTACGCTGTATCTAACCCGTGCAGTATCTGCCCTGAGAGTGTTTGATAGGACAGTGTAGAGGGAGCTTTACTCTGTATCTAACCCCCTGTAACTGTCCTGGGAGTGTGTGATGGGACAGTGTAGAGGGAGCTTTACTCTGTATCTAACCCGTGCTGTACCTGCCCTGAGAGTGTTTGATGGGACAGTGGAGAGGGAGCTTCACTCTGTATCTAACCCATGCTATACCTGCCCTGGGAGTGTTTGATGGGACAGTGCAGAGGGAGCTTTACTCTGTATCTAACCCCGTCTGTACCTGCCCTGGGAGTGTTTGATTGGACAGTGTAGAGGCAGCTTTACGCTGTATCTAACCCGTGCTGTATCTGCCCTGAGAGTATTTGATGGGACAGTGCAAAGGGAGCTTTACTCTGTATCGAAACCCCTGTGCCTGTCCTGAGAGTGTGTGATTGGACAGTGTAGAGAGAGCTTTACTCTGTATCTAACCCATGCTGTACCTGCCCTGGGAGTGTTTGATGTGACAGTGTAGAGGGAGCTTTACTCTGTATCTAACCCCGTCTGTACCTGCCCTGGGAGTGTTAGATGGGACAGGGTAGCGGGAGCTTTACTCTGTATCTCACCCCGTGCTGTACCTGCCCTGGGAGTGTTTGATGGGTCAGTGTAGAGGGAGCTTTACTCTGTATCTAACCCGTGCTGTACCTGCCCTGGGAGTGTTTGATGGGACAGTGTAGAGCGCGCTTTACTCTGTATCTAACCCGTGCTGTACCTGCCCTGGGAGTGTTTGATGGGACAGTGTAAAGGGAGCTTGAGTCTGGATCTAAACCCCTATGCCTGTCCTGGGAGTGTGTGATTGGACAGTGTCGAGGGAGCTTTACTCTGTATCTAAGCCATGCTGTATCTGCGCTGAGAGTGTTTGATGGGACAGTGTAGATGGAGCTTTACTCTGTGTCTACCCCCGTCTGTACCTGCCCTGGGAGTGTTTGATTGGACAGTGAAGAGGAAGCATTACGCTATATCTAACCCCGTCTGCACCTGCCCTGGGAGTGTTTGATTGGACAGTGTAGAGGGAGCTTTACGCTGTATCTAACCTGTGTTGTATCTGCCCTGAGAGTGTTTGATGGGACAGTGTAGAGGGAGCTTTACTCTGTATCTAACCCCCTGTACCTGTCCTGGGAGTGTGTGATTGGACAGTGTAGAGGGAGCTTTACTCTGTATCTCACCTCGTGCTGTACCTGCCCTGGGAGTGTTTGATGGGACAGTGTAGAGGGAGCTTTACTCTGTATCTAACCCCTTCTGTACCTGCCCTGGGGGTGTTTGATGGGACAGTGTAGAGGGAGCTTTACGCTGTATCTAACCCGTGCTGTACCTGCCCTGGGATTGTTTGATGGGACAGTGTAGAGGGAGCTTTACTCTGTATTTAACCCGTGCTGTACCTGCCCTGGGAGTGTTTGATGGGACAGTGCAGAGGGAGCTTTACTCGGTATCTAACCCGTGGTGTACCTGCCCTGGGAGTGTTTGATGTGACAGTGTAGAGGGAGCTTTACTCTGTATCTAACCCATGCTGTACCTGCCCTGGGAGTGTTTGATGGGACAGTGTCGAGCGAGCTTTACTCTGTATCTCACCCCGTCTGTACCTGCCCTGGGAGTGTTTGATGTGACAGTGTCGAGGGAGCTTTACTCTGTATCTAACCCCGTCTGCATCTGTATCTGCCCTGAGAGTGTTTGATGGGACAGTGTCGAGGGAGCTTTACTCTGTATCTAACCCATGCTGTACCTGCCCTGGGAGTGTTTGATGGGACAGTGCAGAGGGAGCTTTACTCTGTATCTAACCCCGTCTGTACCTGCCCTGGAAGTGTTTGATGGGACAGTGTAGAGGGAGCTTTACTCTGTATCGAACCCATGCTGTACCTGCCCTGGGAGTGTTTGATGGAACAGTGCAGAGGGAGTTTTACTCTGTATCTGACCCATGCTGTACCTGCCCTGGGAGTGTTTGATGGGATATTGTTGAGCGAGCTTTACTCTGTATCTAACCCGTGCTGTACCTGCCCTGGGAGTGTTTGATGGGACAGTGCAGAGGGAGCTTTAATCTGTATCTAATCCCGTGCTGTACCTGCCCTGGGAGTGTTTGATGGGACAGTGTCGAGGGAGCTTTACGCTGTATCTAACCCGTGCAGTATCTGCCCTGAGAGTGTTTGATAGGACAGTGTAGAGGGAGCTTTACTCTGTATCTAACCCCCTGTAACTGTCCTGGGAGTGTGTGATGGGACAGTGTAGAGGGAGCTTCACTCTGTATCTAACCCATGCTATACCTGCCCTGGGAGTGTTTGATGGGACAGTGCAGAGGGAGCTTTACTCTGTATCTAACCCCGTCTGTACCTGCCCTGGGAGTGTTTGATTGGACAGTGCAGAGGCAGCTTTACGCTGTATCTAACCCGTGCTGTATCTGCCCTGAGAGTATTTGATGGGACAGTGCAAAGGGAGCTTTACTCTGTATCGAAACCCCTGTGCCTGTCCTGAGAGTGTGTGATTGGACAGTGTAGAGAGAGCTTTACTCTGTATCTAACCCATGCTGTACCTGCCCTGGGAGTGTTTGATGTGACAGTGTAGAGGGAGCTTTACTCTGTATCTAACCCCGTCTTTACCTGCCCTGGGAGTGTTTGATGGGACAGTGTAGAGGGAGCTTTACTCTGTATCTAACGCCGTGCTATACCTGCCCTGGGAGTGTTTGATGGGACAGTGTAGAGGGAGCTTTACTCTGTATCTAACCCGTGCTGTACTTGCACTGGGAGTGTTTGATGTGACAGTGCAGAGGGAGCTTTACTCTTTATCTAACCCCCCTGTACCTGCCCTGGGAATGTTTGATTGGACAGTGAAGAGGGAGCTTTAGTCTGGATCGAAACCCCTGTGCCTGTCCTGGGAGTGTGTGATTGGACAGTGTAGAGGGAGCTTTACTCTGTATCTAAGCCATGCTGTATCTGCCCTGAGAGTGTTTGATGGGACAGTGTAGATGGAGCTTTACTCTGTGTCTACCCCCGTGCTGTACCTGCCCTGCGAATGTTTGATGGGTCAGTGTAGAGGGAGCTTTACTCTGTATCTAACCCGTGCTGTACCTGCCCTGGGGGTGTTTGATGGGACAGTGTAGAGGGAGCTTTACGCTGTATCTAACCCGTGCTGTATCTGCCCTGAGAGTGTTTGATGGGACCGTGTACTGGGAGCTTTACTCTGTATTTAACCCGTGCTGTACCTGCCCTGGGATTGTTTGATGGGACAGTGTAGAGGGAGCTTTACTCTGTATTTAATCCGTGCTGTACCTGCCCTGGGAGTGTTTGATGGGACAGTGCAGAGGGAGCTTTACTCTGTATCTAACCCGTGCTGTACCTGCCCTGGGAGTGTTTGTTGGGACAGTGTAGATGGAGCTTTACTCTGTGTCTACCCCCGTGCTGTACCTGCCCTGCGAATGTTTGATGGGTCAGTGTAGAGGGAGCTTTACTCTGTATCTAACCCGTGCTGTACCTGTCCTGGGAGTGTGTGATTGGACAGTGTAGAGGGAGCTTTACTCTGTATCTAATCCATGCTGTACCTGCCCTGGGAGTGTTTGATGGGACAGTGTAGAGGGAGCTTTACTCTGTATCTAACCCCCTGTCCCTGTCCTGGGAGTGTGTGATTGGACAGTGTAGAGGGAGCTTTACTCTGTATCGAACCCGTGCTGTACCTGCCCTGGGAATGTTTGGTGGGACAGTGTAGAGGGAGCTTTACTCTGTATCAAATCCGTGCTGGATCTGCCCTGAGAGTGTTTGATGGGACAGTGTAGAGGGAGCTTTACTCTGTATTTAACCCGTGCTGTATCTGCCCTGAGATTGTTTGATGGGGCAGGGTAGAGGGAGCTTTACTCTGTATCTAACCCCCTGTACCTGTCCTGGGAGTGTGTGATTGGACAGTGTAGATGGAGCTTTACTCTGTGTCTACCCCCGTGCTGTACCTGCCCTGCGAATGTTTGATGGGTCAGTGTAGAGGGAGCTTTACTCTGTATCTAACCCGTGCTCTACTTGCCCTGGGAGTGTTTGATGGGACAGTGCAGAGGGAGCTTTAATCTGTATCTAATCCCGTGCTGTACCTGCCCTGGGAGTGTGTGATTGGACAGTGTAGAGGGAGCTTTACTCTGTATCTAACCCCATCTGTACCTGCCCTGGGAGTGTTTGATGGGACAGTGTCGAGGGAGCTTTACGCTGTATCTAACCCGTGCAGTATCTGCCCTGAGAGTGTTTGATAGGACAGTGTAGAGGGAGCTTTACTCTGTATCTAACCCGTGCTGTACCTGCCCTGGGAGTGTTTGATGGGTCAGTGGAGAGGGAGCTTCATTCTGTATCTAACCCATGCTATACCTGCCCTGGGAGTGTTTGATGGGACAGTGCAGAGGGAGCTTTACTCTGTATCTAACCCCGTCTGTACCTGCCCTGGGAGTGTTTGATTGGACAGTGCAGAGGCAGCTTTACGCTGTATCTAACCCGTGCTGTATCTGCCCTGAGAGTATTTGATGGGACAGTGCAAAGGGAGCTTTACTCTGTATCGAAACCCCTGTGCCTGTCCTGAGAGTGTGTGATTGGACAGTGTAGAGAGAGCTTTACTCTGTATCTAACCCATGCTGTACCTGCCCTGGGAGTGTTTGATGTGACAGTGTAGAGGGAGCTTTACTCTGTATCTAACCCCGTCTTTACCTGCCCTGGGAGTGTTAGATGGGACAGGGTAGCGGGAGCTTTACTCTGTATCTAACCCATGCTATACCTGCCCTGGGAGTGTTTGATGGGACAGTGTAGAGCGCGCTTTACTCTGTATCTAACGCCGTGCTGTACCTGCCCTGGGAGTGTTTGATGGGACAGTGTAGAGGGAGCTTTACTCTGTATCTAACGCCGTGCTGTACCTGCCCTGGGAGTGTTTGATGGGACAGTGTAGAGGGAGCTTTACTCTGTATCTAACCCGTGCTGTACCTGCCCTGAGAGTGTTTGATTGGACAGTGAAGAGGGAGCTTTAGTCTGGATCGAAACCCCTGTGCCTGTCCTGGGAGTGTGTGATTGGACAGTGTAGAGGGAGCTTTACTCTGTATCTAAGCCATGCTGTATCTGCCCTGAGAGTGTTTGATGGGACAGTGTAGATGGAGCTTTACTCTGTGTCTACCCCCGTGCTGTACCTGCCCTGCGAATGTTTGATGGGTCAGTGTAGAGGGAGCTTTACTCTGTATCTAACCCGTGCTGTACCTGCCCTGGGAATGTTTGATGGGACAGTGTAGAGGGAGCTTTACTCTGTATCTAACCCCGTCTGTACCTGCCCTGGGGGTGTTTGATGGGACAGTGTAGAGGGAGCTTTACGCTGTATCTAACCCGTGCTGTATCTGCCCTGAGAGTGTTTGATGGGACCGTGTACTGGGAGCTTTACTCTGTATTTAGCCCGTGCTGTACCTGCCCTGGGATTGTTTGATGGGACAGTGTAGAGGGAGCTTTACTCTGTATTTAATCCGTGCTGTACCTGCCCTGGGAGTGTTTGATGGGACAGTGCAGAGGGAGCTTTACTCTGTATCTAACCCGTGCTGTACCTGCCCTGGGAGTGTTTGATGTGACAGTGTAGAGGGAGCTTTACTCTGTATCTAACCCATGCTGTACCTGCCCTGGGAGTGTTTGATGGGACAGTGTCGAGCGAGCTTTACTCTGTATCTCACCCCGTCTGTACCTGCCCTGCGAGTGTTTGATGTGACAGTGTCGAGGGAGCTTTACTCTGTATCTAATCCCGTCTGCATCTGTATCTGCCCTGAGAGTGTTTGATGGGACAGTGTCGAGGGAGCTTTACTCTGTATCTAACCCATGCTGTACCTGCCCTGGGAGTGTTTGATGGGACAGTGCAGAGGGAGCTTTACTCTGTATCTAACCCCGTCTGTACCTGCCCTGGAAGTGTTTGATGGGACAGTGTAGAGGGAGCTTTACTCTGTGTCTACCCCCGTGCTGTACCTGCCCTGCGAGTGTTTGATGGGTCAGTGGAGAGGGAGCTTCACTCTGTATCTAACCCATGCTATACCTGCCCTGGGAGTGTTTGATGGGACAGTGCAGAGGGAGCTTTACTCTGTATCTAACCCCGTCTGTACCTGCCCTGGGAGTGTTTGATTGGACAGTGTAGAGGCAGCTTTACGCTGTATCTAACCCGTGCTGTATCTGCCCTGAGAGTATTTGATGGGACAGTGCAAAGGGAGCTTTACTCTGTATCGAAACCCCTGTGCCTGTCCTGAGAGTGTGTGATTGGACAGTGTAGAGAGAGCTTTACTCTGTATCTAACCCATGCTGTACCTGCCCTGGGAGTGTTTGATGTGACAGTGTAGAGGGAGCTTTACTCTGTATCTAACCCCGTCTGTACCTGCCCTGGGAGTGTTAGATGGGACAGGGTAGCGGGAGCTTTACTCTGTATCTCACCCCGTGCTGTACCTGCCCTGGGAGTGTTTGATGGGTCAGTGTAGAGGGAGCTTTACTCTGTATCTAACCCGTGCTGTACCTGCCCTGGGAGTGTTTGATGGGACAGTGTAGAGCGCGCTTGAGTCTGGATCTAAACCCCTGTGCCTGTCCTGGGAGTGTGTGATTGGACAGTGTCGAGGGAGCTTTACTCTGTATCTAAGCCATGCTGTATCTGCCCTGAGAGTGTTTGATGGGACAGTGTAGATGGAGCTTTACTCTGTGTCTACCCCCGTCTGTACCTGCCCTGGGAGTGTTTGATTGGACAGTGAAGAGGAAGCATTACGCTGTATCTAACCCCGTCTGCACCTGCCCTGGGAGTGTTTGATTGGACAGTGTAGAGGGAGCTTTACGCTGTATCTAACCTGTGTTGTATCTGCCCTGAGAGTGTTTGATGGGACAGTGTAGAGGGAGCTTTACTCTGTATCTAACCCCCTGTACCTGTCCTGGGAGTGTGTGATTGGACAGTGTAGAGGGAGCTTTACTCTGTATCTCACCTCGTGCTGTACCTGCCCTGGGAGTGTTTGATGGGACAGTGTAGAGGGAGCTTTACTCTGTATCTAACCCCGTCTGTACCTGCCCTGGGGGTGTTTGATGGGACAGTGTAGAGGGAGCTTTACGCTGTATCTAACCCGTGCTGTACCTGCCCTGGGATTGTTTGATGGGACAGTGTAGAGGGAGCTTCACTCTGTATCTAACCCATGCTATACCTGCCCTGGGAGTGTTTGATGGGACAGTGCAGAGGGAGCTTTACTCTGTATCTAACCCCGTCTGTACCTGCCCTGGGAGTGTTTGATTGGACAGTGTAGAGGCAGCTTTACGCTGTATCTAACCCGTGCTGTATCTGCCCTGAGAGTATTTGATGGGACAGTGCAAAGGGAGCTTTACTCTGTATCGAAACCCCTGTGCCTGTCCTGAGAGTGTGTGATTGGACAGTGTAGAGAGAGCTTTACTCTGTATCTAACCCATGCTGTACCTGCCCTGGGAGTGTTTGATGTGACAGTGTAGAGGGAGCTTTACTCTGTATCTAACCCCGTCTTTACCTGCCCTGGGAGTGTTAGATGGGACAGGGTAGCGGGAGCTTTACTCTGTATCTAACCCATGCTATACCTGCCCTGGGAGTGTTTGATGGGACAGTGTAGAGCGCGCTTTACTCTGTATCTAACGCCGTGCTGTACCTGCCCTGGGAGTGTTTGATGGGACAGTGTAGAGGGAGCTTTACTCTGTATCTAACGCCGTGCTGTACCTGCCCTGGGAGTGTTTGATGGGACAGTGTAGAGGGAGCTTTACTCTGTATCTAACCCGTGCTGTACTTGCACTGGGAGTGTTTGATGTGACAGTGCAGAGGGAGCTTTACTCTTTATCTAACCCCATCTGTACCTGCCCTGGGAATGTTTGATTGGACAGTGAAGAGGGAGCTTTAGTCTGGATCGAAACCCCTGTGCCTGTCCTGGGAGTGTGTGATTGGACAGTGTAGAGGGAGCTTTACTCTGTATCTAAGCCATGCTGTATCTGCCCTGAGAGTGTTTGATGGGACAGTGTAGATGGAGCTTTACTCTGTGTCTACCCCCGTGCTGTACCTGCCCTGCGAATGTTTGATGGGTCAGTGTAGAGGGAGCTTTACTCTGTATCTAACCCGTGCTGTACCTGCCCTGGGGGTGTTTGATGGGACAGTGTAGAGGGAGCTTTACGCTGTATCTAACCCGTGCTGTATCTGCCCTGAGAGTGTTTGATGGGACCGTGTACTGGGAGCTTTACTCTGTATTTAACCCGTGCTGTACCTGCCCTGGGATTGTTTGATGGGACAGTGTAGAGGGAGCTTTACTCTGTATTTAATCCGTGCTGTACCTGCCCTGGGAGTGTTTGATGGGACAGTGCAGAGGGAGCTTTACTCTGTATCTAACCCGTGCTGTACCTGCCCTGGGAGTGTTTGATGGGACAGTGTAGAGGGAGCTTTACTCTGTATCTAACCCCCTGTCCCTGTCCTGGGAGTGTGTGATTGGACAGTGTAGAGGGAGCTTTACTCTGTATCGAACCCGTGCTGTACCTGCCCTGGGAATGTTTGGTGGGACAGTGTAGAGGGAGCTTTACTCTGTATCAAATCCGTGCTGGATCTGCCCTGAGAGTGTTTGATGGGACAGTGTAGAGGGAGCTTTACTCTGTATTTAACCCGTGCTGTATCTGCCCTGAGATTGTTTGATGGGACAGGGTAGAGGGAGCTTTACTCTGTATCTAACCCCCTGTACCTGTCCTGGGAGTGTGTGATTGGACAGTGTAGATGGAGCTTTACTCTGTGTCTACCCCCGTGCTGTACCTGCCCTGCGAATGTTTGATGGGACAGTGTAGAGGGAGCTTTACTCTGTATCTAACCCGTGCTGTACCTGCCCTGGGAGTGTTTGATGGGACAGTGTAGAGGGAGCTTTACTCTTTATCTAACGCCGTGCTGTATCTGCCCTGAGATTGTTTGATGGGACAGGGTAGAGGGAGCTTTACTCTGTATCTAACCCCCTGTACCTGTCCTGGGAGTGTGTGATTGGACAGTGTAGATGGAGCTTTACTCTGTGTCTACCCCCGTGCTGTACCTGCCCTGCGAATGTTTGATGGGACAGTGTAGAGGGAGCTTTACGCTGTATCTAACCCCGTCTGTACCTGCCCTGGGAGTGTTTGATGGGACAGTGAAGAGGGAGCGTTACGCTATATCTAACCCGTGCAGTATCTGCCCTGAGAGTGTTTGATTGGACAGTGTAGAGGGAGCTTTACTCTGTGTCTAACCCCCTGTAACTGTCCTGGGAGTGTGTGATTGGACAGTGTAGAGGGAGCTTTACTCTGTATCTAACCCGTGCTGTATCTGCCCTGGGAATGTTTGGTGGGACAGTGTGGAGGGAGCTTTACTCTGTATTTAACCCGTGCTGTACCTGCCCTGAGAGTGTTTGATAGGACAGTGTAGAGGGAGTTTTACTCTGTATCTAACCTATGCTATACCTGCCGTGGGAGTGTTTGATGGGACAGTGCAGAGGGAGCTTTACTCTGTATTTAACCCGTGCTGTACCTGCCCTGAGAGTGTTTGATAGGACAGTGTAGAGGGAGTTTCACTCTGTATCTAACCCATGCTATACCTGCCCTGGGAGTGTTTGATGGGACAGTGCAGAGGGAGCTTTACTCTGTATTTAACCCGTGCTGTACCTGCACTGAGAGTGTTTGATAGGACAGTGTAGAGGGAGCTTTACTCTGTATCTAACCCCCTGTACCTGTCCTGGGAGTGTGTGATTGGACAGTGTGGAGGGAGCTTTACTCTGTATCTCACCCCGTGCTGTACCTGCCCTGCGAATGTTTGATGGGTCAGTGTAGAGGGACCTTTACTCTGTATCTAACCCGTGCTGTACCTGCCCTGGGAGTGTTTGATAGGACAGCATAGTGGGAGCCTCACCCGAGACTCTGCCCTTGACTCGAGTGTTCTCGATTCCATCCCGCAGCATGCGACCCGCCACCACCTCAGTGAAACACCAACACTGCATTAGGTCGAAAAGGCCGTAAGACAGCTAAAACACAACAAGGCTTCGGGAGCGGATGCAATCCCTGCTGAGACACTGAAGTATGGCGGAGAGGTGCTACTGCCACGAATACACCACCTCATCTCTCTCATCTGGAGGGAGGAGAGCATGCTGGGAGATGAGAGATGCAGTGATCGTGCCCATCTTTAAACAAGGGGACAAGTCCGACTGCGGCAACTACAGAGGAATCTCCCTGCTATCAGTCACTGGGAAAGTCGTCGCTAGAGTCCTCCTCAACTGTCTTCTCCCTGTAGCTGAGGAGCTCCTCCCAGAGTTGCAGTGTGGATTTCGTCAGCTCTGGGACACAACGGATTTGATTTTTACAGCGTGACAGCTGCAGGAAAAATGCAGGGAACAGCGTCAGCCCTTATACATGGCCTTCTTCAACCTTACAAAGGCCTTTGACACTGTCAACCGCAAGGGTCTGTGGAGCGTCCTCCTCCGTTTCGGATGCCCCCAAAAGTACGTCACCATCCTCCCCCTGCTCCACGACAACATGCAGGCCATGATCCTTACCAACGGATCCATCGCAGACCCAATCCATGTCCGGATTGGGGTCAAGCAGGGCTGTGTTATCGCCCCAACCCTCTTCTCAATCTTCCTCGCTGCCATGCTCCACCTCACAGTTGACAAGCTCCCCGCTGGAGTGGAACTAAACTACAGAACCAGTGGGAAGCTGTTCAACCTTCACCGTCTCCAGGTCAGGTCCAAGACCACTCCAACCTCTGTCGTCGAGCTACAGTACGCAGATGCCGCCTGCGTCTGTACACACAGAGGCTGAACTCCAGGACAGAGCCAACGTATTTACCGAGGCATATGAAAGCATGGGCCTTACGCTAAACATTAATCAGTAAGACAAAGGTCCTACACCAGCCTGTCCTCGCCGCACAGCACTGCCCCCCAAACATCAAGATCCATGGCGTGACCCTGGACAACGTGAACCACTTCCCCTTTCTCGGGAGCCTCCTATCAACAAGAGCAGGCACTGATGAGATCCAACACCGCCTCCAATGCAGCCTTCAGCCGCCTGAGGAAGTGTGTGTTTGAAGACCAGGCCCTCAAAACTGTCACAAAGCTCATGGTCTACAGGGCTGTAGTAATACTCGCCCTCCTGTATGGCTCAGAGACGTGGACCATGTACCTCAAGTCGCTGGAGAAATACCACCAACGATGTCTCTACAAGATCCTGCAAATCCCCTGGGAGGACAGACGCACCAACATTAACGTCCTTGTCCAGGCCAACATCCCCAGCATTGAAGCACTAACCACATTTGATCAGCTCCGCTGGGCAGGCCACATTGTTCGTATGCCAGACATGAGACTCCCAAAGCAAACGCTCTGTTCGGAACTCGTCCACGGCAAACGAGCCAAAGGTGGGCAGAGGAAACATTACAAGGACACCCTCAAAGCCTCCCTGATAAAGTGTGACATCCCCACTGACCGCCCTAAGTGGAGGAAGTGCATTCGGGAGGGCGCTGAGCTCCTCGAGTATCGCTGCCGAGAGCATGCAGAAATCAAGCACAGGCAACGGAAGGAGCGTGCAGCAAACCTGTCCCACCCACCCTTTCCTTCAGCGACTATCTGTCCCACCTGTGATAGAAACTGTGGTTCTCGTATTGGACTGTTCAGCCACCTAAGGACTCATGCTAAGAGTGGAAGCAAGTCTTCCTCGATCCTGAGGGACTGCCTATGATGATGATGATGATGACATCTCATCTTCACAGCCATTAGTCAATTAAAAAGTGTATAATGTTAGTTTGAGTCGACATATACACTCAGAAACTGTACAATAGAGTATCGTCTTGGCTATGATGCATCTTATGGTTCAGTGAGCTGCCCAACCACCACCGGTACACCGTGACTGCAGTGTGCACCATCTACAAGATGTGCTGCATCAATTCACCAAGGCTTCTTCGGCAGCACCTCCCAAACCCGCAGTCTCCACCACCTAGGACAAGGGCAGCTGGCACATGGGAACACCATCACCTGCAAGTTCCCCTCCAAGTTACATACCATCCCGACTTGGAAGTGTATCGCTGGGTCAAAATCCTGGAACTCCCTAACAGCACTGTGGGAATACCTTCACACGGACTGCAGCGGTTCATCACCACCTTCTCAAGGGCAATTAGGGATGGCCAATAAATGCCGCCCACATCCCATGAATAAAAAAAATCCTCCATATTCGTGTCAGCTACGGGTCAGTGGGCAGCACACAAACCCACAACCTTGTCTCAGATGCAAGTCCCACTCCAGGAACTTGAGACATAGATCTAGGCTGACACTCTAGTGCTGAGAGAGCACTGCACTGTTGAGGCGTTGTCTTTCGGATTGACGTAATCGATCCCATGGTACTATTTCGATGATGATCAGGGGAGTTCTCCCCGGTGTCCTGGCCAATATTTATCCCACAACCAACAAACAGTTTATCTGGTCATTATCACATTACTGTTTGTGGGAGCTTGCTGCATTTCTCATATTACATCAATGACTACACTCAAAGTACTTCATTGGCTGCAAAGCGCTCAGACATCTAGTGGGCCTGAAAGGCGCTATATAAATGCAAGTCTTTTTTCATAACATGGCCTGCCCGCGCCCTTTCACCACTTCCAAATGCAACTATTCGAATGCTCGTTTCCCAGAAACTCCAAACCGCTGTCACATGTACACTGTTACCCACTAAGCCTCATTAATCCCCCTCTCCCGTGCTCGCTGACCCTCAACTTATATTTGTTTATAAACCCCTCCATGGCTTTACCACACCATGTGTGATCTCGTCCAGCCCTGGCCCTCCCAAATGTTGTATTCCTCAGATTCTGGCCTATTCATCCACCATGGGTGACAAGACTCCAGTTGCCTTGGTCCTGCTCCTGCTCTCTCCTTTGACCTGTCTATCCACCTTTAAAAACCTTCTAAATAGCCATCTCAAGCTAATCTCTCCCTCCATGGCATTAACTGAAAATGCCTTGGGTAATTCTCTCCATTGAAGCTTCTCTGCCACTCGAGGCTACTTCAATGTATTTATTTATAATTTTTTTTCAAATTATCGGTGAGTGACCTCAGCACTGAGAGCAGAACAATCTCCCAAATATCCCCATGGAACAGTACCAGGCTCAGAATCCTCGAGGCCAACTGTAGAAGCCCAGCACAGATGTGAATTACTCAATACCACACAGTGGGCTCTTCATAGGAGACAACATCCAATGTTCCTTCAGAGACTGAATATCTTTCATCCCAAAATAAAGTAAGGGAGGCACCCGAATAAAGGATCAAGGATGATCAAATGTTTTATTAATGAAATGTACAGGTACTCTTCTCATAGGGAAGGTGGTCATGAAAGGACAATATAATTCTACACAGTATGAATGAGCGAATCACAGGCACAACAGTTTGCATTACATTCAGCTCAATCAGACAAGTGCTGATGGCAGTATCCTACAACACTCCCTCCAGTCACCCACAGGAGAACTGACACCCAAAAAAGGCAAGGAACCCAAAGCCTGGGAGTGGAATGGGATCCCAGCCTCTGACAACCAGTGTGACAGTCTATGAAGGAAACATCCAGGCTCAATAATGCAGAACGAGACACAGAAGCAGGGCTGCCCTCAGTCAGATACACAAGCCCTTTTGACAGTACCTGCTCCAGCCCTGCAGAGTTCAGTCACACGGAGGTGTGCTTATCCTGGACAGAGCCTTGCGGTACTGCAGCAAGGTCCAGGAATGTGCAGAGTGCTCCCTGGCACTGCTGGGTTTCTGCATCAGCTGAGCACTCAACAAGGCAGCATGCTCTTCATCGCTTGGTGCAGCTCAATGTGACTGGTTCAAGCTCGAGGACCGGCCCGACCCTGCCTTGCCTTCCCTTCTTCCCACTGAGCACTCCTGTGCCAGCATTTAATTCATCAACATAAATACTGTTGGAATGTTGCTGCTAGGAAATGAATGTCACCAATCCAGGTATATGCAGCAGCAAGAGCTAAATCTAAACAGTACAGGCAGGTGACATCGAATGATTGACCAGCTGATGGTGACGTCACAAATACAATGTGCGTGTTCAATGCCTGTCCATGTGGAAGAAAGGGTGTTGAGACAAAGCCAGTCACATCACACACGCTCCCTCGCCGCCCCCACCCAATACTGTCAGTGGCTCCAGGTGGAATCTCCCAATGGCATCACCGCCACACCACAAATCTGTGCTGCCACATTAAAGAACTGATTTCTTGCAGTGGAGAGGCACTGTCACCTTCAGTTTTCACTGGTACAGCAGCCAATGAACTAAAAGATGGAGGCTGACACACACTGTTGGCTCTTCACAGGCAGCGATGGTTCAAACACTAGTAATATAAAGATACCTTGCCCAAGGGCGACAGCTGGGGAGAGGAGGCACCGAGATTCACCAGAAAAATCACAGGACCCACAGGCCCTCCGGGGGGGGTGGGTGGTGGGGGAGAGGGGAGAGACACTCGCAGGCCGTTGGGGAGGGACCCACAGGCCCTCGGCGCGGGGGAAGGGGGTGGAGAGAAGAGACAGGGGGACCCACAGGCTCGAGGCCAATACGAGTGTCATTACCACTGCCAAGTAAAATCTGCCAAAACCTTGAGATGGAATACACGTACAAACAAATCACAAGTAAAGCAGGAGAAAGCCTGGTCCCAAGGGATATATAGCGTCTCCTTATCAAGCATAAGGGCAGCCTTTATTTTCATTGTGAGGTGTGGGAGAGATTAGGCCTAAAACATAAGAAAAACAGGCAAGGTATAACAGCTGGCACAAAAGGACCTGTGATAGTAAATATCCTGAAAACCACAATTCATACAACACTGGATCAATAAATACCCCATAATCAATAACCCCGATCAAAAAAACATGCAAATCCAATTTTAAAAAGCACCCGATTGTCATGCCCTCAGTCTTGTACAGTTTGATTGGGGAGCAGTCCGTTTGAAGGAGCACAAGAACAGTGCAGTCCATGACAGGCATGGACCCCTCACGCAGGACTGGCTTCCTCCGCTAAACATCCAATGAAGGCGCAGCACAGAAAGGCGGATCAGTCTGCTCAGTCCCAGGGGCAGTTGCTGAGCGATACCTGGGATCATCAGGTGAGACGCACGGCACGGACTGCTCAATGGTGGGACACAGGACTAACCCTGCGGAGTAACCATTCCCGCCACTGCGCAGGAGTGGGGAACCAATTGATTGACTGGCACTCTCCTGTGGAATTGATAAACTTCTATAAGTGGTCAGCTAACATGTCGGTGTAGTCAGAGGCAGGCAGAGTCAATGTGTGGAGAGCTCGCCTGCACATTCACTGTAAAGACAGTGGATTTCAGTGAAGGAAACGGATGCTCATCTTCTGCTCAACATCAACCTTCTCCAACACCTGCAGGGAACAGAGAAAACAGGAGACTCAGTCGGGAGAGTAAATAGTGATGCAGGAAACAGTAACACGCACCCATTCAAATTCATCCCCCACTTATATCGCAAGATGCTTACCATTTATTGTACAGGCCAAAGCACTGCTGGGTACAGGTCAGTCACTGTATAACACTGGGGTACAGTACTGATGGGTACAGGTCTGTCACTGTATAACACTGGGGTACAGTACTGGTGGGTACAGGTCTGTCACTGTATAACACTGGGGTACAGTACTGGTGGATACAGGTCTGTCACTGTATAACACTGGGGTACAGTACTGATGGGTACCAGTCTGACTGTAGAACACTGGGGTATAGTACTGATGGGTACCAGTCTGACTGTATAACACTGAGGTGCAGTAGAATCATGGACATTTACAGCACGGAAGGCCATTTCGACCCATCGTGTTTGTGCCGGCCAACAAGAGTCTATTCAGCCTAATCCCACTTTCCAGCTCTAGGTCTGTAGCCTATAGCACTTCAAATGCATTTTCAAGTACTTTTTAAATGTGGTGAGGGTTTCTGCCTCCATCACCCTTTGAGATAGTGAATTCCAGACCCCCACCCACCCTCTGGGTCAAGAAACCTCCCTTAAAATCCCCTTTAAACCTTCTACCAATTATTTTAAATTTATGCTCCCTGGTTGTTGACCCCACTGCAAAGGGAAATAGGCCCTTTCTATCCACTATATCCAGGCCCCTCATCATTTTATACACCTCAATAAGATCTCCCCCCTCAGCCTCCTCTGTTTCAAGGAAAACAAATCCAGCCTATCCAATCTGTCCTCACAGCTAAGGTTCTCCACTCACAGCAATATCCTCATAAATCTCCTCTGTACCCTCTCTAGTGCAATCACATCTTTCCTGTAATGTGGTGACCAGAACAACACGCAGTACTGCAGCTGTGGCCTAACCAGTGTTTTATCAGGTGACCATCAGCAGGCCGGGGCCATTGGAGGGAGCAGCGTGCGGCGGTATCCCACTGCAGGGAGCAGCGCGTGCTGCTGCAGGAGGGCGATGGCTGCGAAGCCAGGTCGCTGATTGCAGTGCGGGCAGGCACAGCAGGAGGGGCGAAAGAATGGCAAGAGTTTGTAGATGGAAGTGACCAGGGCCTAGGAGAGGCGCGAGTTTGGGGCACAGAGGAGACGAGGGCCCAGGGGCAGCACGGGTCAGCCCACACTGCGATGTGTGTGTGCACTAGGTCCGTGCAGCAGAGCTGGTCTCCAGTTGTCTTGGTTAACCCTTGCCACTGGACTAAGACCGTCAAGCCCGTGTGGTGGCTGGTGTGCAACGGCCACCCCACGTTAAAAAAATCCACAGACATCTTCCACCCTTCAAGATGTAGTTCGGGATCTGGAATATTAGTTCGGGATCTGGAACATTGAAACATCTGTGAACTCATCCCTTTTTGCCGTGGAAGCAAGTCAACCTCGCTTCAAAGGACTGCCGATGGATTTATACAGTTCAAGCATAATCCCCTGCTCCTGTATTCCATGCCTCGGCTAATAAAGGCAAGCATTCCATATGCCTTCTTAACCACCTTATCTACCTGTCCGGCTACCTTCAGGAATCTGTGGACCTGCACTCCAAGGTTCCTTTGTTCCTCTACACTTCTCAGTGTCCTACCATTTAATGTGTATTCCCTTTCCTTGTTAGACCTCCCCAAATGCATTACCTCACATTTCTCCGGATTAAATTCCATTTGTCACTGTTCTGCCCACCTGACCAGTTGATTGATATCTTTCTGCAGTCTACAGCTTTCTTCATCATCATCAACTACACAGCCAATTTTAGTATCATCTGCATACCGGTGGGTAGCAGTCTGTCACTGTATAATACTGGACTACAGTACTGGTGGGTACAGGTCTGTCATTGTATAACACTGGGGTACAGTACTGGTGGGTACAGGTCTGTCATTGTATAACACTGGGGTACAGTACTGGTGGGCACAGGTCTGTCACTGTATAACTGGGGTACAGTACTGGTGGGTACAGGTCTGTCACTATAACACGGGTACAGTACTGGTGGGTACAGGTCTGTCACTATAACACTGGGGTACAGTACTGGTGGGTACAGGTCTGTCACTGTATAACACTGGGGTACAGTACTGGTGGGTACAGGTCTGTCACTGTATAACACTGGGGTACAGTACTGGTGGGTACAGGTGTGTCACTGTATAACACTGGGGTACAGTACTGGTGGGTACAGGTCTGTCACTATAACACTGGGGTACAGTACCGGTGGGTACAGGTCTGTCAGTGTATAACACTGGGGTACAGTACTGGTGGGTACAGGTCTGTCAGTGTATAACACTGGGGTACAGTACTGGTGGGTACAGGTCTGTCACTGTATAACACTGGGGTACAGTACTGGTGGGTACAGGTCTGTCAGTGTATAACACTGGGGTACAGTACTGGTGGGTACAGGTCTGTCAGTGTATAACACTGGGGTACAGTACTGGTGGGTACAGGTCTGTCACTGTATAACACGGGTACAGTACTGGTGGGTACAGGTCTGTCAGTGTATAACACTGGGGTACAGTACTGGTGGGTACAGGTCTGTCAGTGTATAACACTGGGGTACAGTACTGGTGGGTACAGGTCTGTCAGTGTATAACACTGGGGTACAGTACTGGTGGGTACAGGTCTGTCACTAACACTGGGGTACAGTACTGGTGGGTACAGGTCTGTCAGTGTATAACACTGGGGTACAGTACTGGTGGGTACAGGTCTGTCACTAACACTGGGGTACAGTACTGGTGGGTACAGGTGTGTCACTGTATAACACTGGGGTACAGTACTGGTGGGTACAGGTCTGTCACTAACACTGGGGTGCAGTACTGGTGGGTACAGGTCTGTCAGTGTATAACACTGGGGTACAGTACTGGTGGGTACAGGTCTGTCAGTGTATAACACTGGGGTACAGTACTGGTGGGTACAGGTCTGTCACTGTATAACACTGGGGTACAGTACTGGTGGGTACAGGTCTGTCACTAACACTGGGGTACGGTACTGGTGGGTACAGGTCTGTCACTGTTCAATAGTCTAGTCAGGAGCAGGCAGGGTATCTCAGTATACCAGGGTACCTCAGTGGACTGTGCTGCTGCAGATCAATCTGCCCATACCTTCTGGAACTCCATGAAGGAGATGGAACTGTCACCATCCTGGTCTGCCTCTTGAATGGTACGGTCCGCGATGCTCCCCAACTGCTCATCGGAAATATTCACCCCCACCATCATGCGAAGGACCTGTGATGGGTACAAGTGAATAAACAGCTGATGAGCAGTTCTGGCAATACGGGATCCTGCACGGTACAGAGACGCCCCTTCAAACACCAGTGCCTTCACATAGCAGGCACACTCTCAGCTGCCAATCTATCTCTCCCAGTGCCTTCACCGAGATTCCCCCACCTCCCTGCAGTGTTAATAATATACGATTTAAAGCTGAATCTGTTTTTAATCTGTACAAGATGTGGTGAGGCAGGATGGGATCTGGCACAAGTACCTCTCTCACTTCGGAGTCAGGACGGTGGTTCAAGTCCCATTCCAGAAGCTAGAGCACAAAATCTAGGTCAACAGTCTAGCGCAGTACTGAGGGAGTGCTGCACCGTCAGAGGTACCGTCTATCAGCTGAGACAGTAAAACGAGGCCCCGCCTGCCCTCTTGGATAGATGGAAAAGATCCCATGGCACTATACAAAGAGCAGGGGAGTTCTCCAGTGTTTTGGCCAATATTTATCCGTCAATCAACATCACTAAAACAGATTACGTGGTCATTATCACATTGCTGTTTGTGGGAGCTTGCTGTGCACTAATTGGCTGACGCGTTTCCCACATTACATCAATGACTACACTCCAAAAGTACTTCATTGGCTGTAAAGCGCTTTGGGATGTACTGAGGTCATGAAATACACTGGGATCACCAGGGCACCCACTGAACCTGCTGGGATCACCAGGGCACACACTGACCCTGCTGGGATCACCAGGGCACACACTGACCCTGCTGGGAATCACCAGGGCACACACTGACCCTGCTGGGAATCACCAGGGCACACACTGACCCTGCTGGGAATCACCAGGGCACACACTGACCCTGCTGGGAATCACCAGGGCACACACTGACCCTGCTGGGAATCACCAGGGCACACACTGACCCTGCTGGGAATCACCAGGGCACACACTGACCCTGCTGGGAATCACCAGGGCACACACTGACCCTGCTGGGAATCACCAGGGCACACACTGACCCTGCTGGGAATCACCAGGGCACACACTGACCCTGCTGGGAATCACCAGGGCACACACTGACCCTGCTGGGAATCACCAGGGCACACACTGACCCTGCTGGGAATCACCAGGGCACACACTGACCCTGCTGGGAATCACCAGGGCACACACTGACCCTGCTGGGAATCACCAGGGCACACACTGACCCTGCTGGGAATCACCAGGGCACACACTGACCCTGCTGGGAATCACCAGGGCACACACTGACCCTGCTGGGAATCACCAGGGCACACACTGACCCTGCTGGGAATCACCAGGGCACACACTGACCCTGCTGGGATCACCAGGGCACACACTGACCCTGCTGGGATCACCAGGGCACACACTGACCCTGCTGGGATCACCAGGGCACACACTGACCCTGCTGGGATCACCAGGGCACACACTGACCCTGCTGGGATCACCAGGGCACACACTGACCCTGCTGGGATCACCAGGGCACACACTGACCCTGCTGGGATCACCAGGGCACACACTGACCCTGCTGGGATCACCACGGCTGGGATTTAGACAGCAGTGCCCAGTAACTAGTGCGGGATTGCAAATTCATAAAACCAACCTTGTTTAGAATTGAAGCTCGCTGAGGATCTAAGTTGGAGAAAATGTTATCAGAAAATGTGAGTTCCATATGTACAGGGAGGATCCATCACTTTGCTGCCCGCCCGCCACCCACGCCATGTTACTGCAGCTTAACTCAGCTCCAGCAGAAGGCACTTGTTACCTGCAGGAGCTCTTCTCGCGAGATTTTGTCATCCTTGTCCAGATCATATAGCTGGAAAGCAACTGAAATGGAAGAGAAGGATTATTAGGCATCGCACAATGTAAAAACCAGCAGTTTAGACCGCCAAGGAAAGGATTGCATGCAGCAGAGTGGAGGTTGTAAATGGCATTTAACTCAGCTGAAGAGCCATCTGCGTTCAGTCATATTTTCCCCACCTCTTTCCCTTCCCTCTATCATCACTCCACTCTCATATCAAACTTTACTATGACCTGGTGTTCCTCAGACAGACCGTGAGATATTGTTCACCTCACTATATGGTCCTCTGCACTGTTCATAATCAGGCTAGACAGAAAAGAACTCACATTAATATAGCGCCTTTCACAACCAGCGGAATTCCCAAAGCGCTTTTCAGCCAATGAGGTCATTTTTGAAGTGGTCATTGTTGTAATGTAGGAAACGCAGCAGCCAATTTGCACACAGCAAGCTCTCACACACAGCAATGTGATACATGACAAGATAATCTGTTTTTAAAAAAAATAAATGATGTTGATTGAGGGATAAATATTGGCCAGGACACCGGGGAGAACCCCCCTGCCGTTCTTCGAAATAGTGCCATGGGATCTTTTACATTCACCTGAGCGCAGAGCTAATTGGAGCAGAGGTGGAAACATGCCTTGTACATGGTCACAGTGCCCCAGGGACAGAACACGCCTTATACATGGGTCAGTGCCCAGGGACAGAGAACACGCCTTATACATGGGTCACAGTGCCCCAGGACTGGTTTGATGAAAATGATCAGGAGATCGAAGAACAAAGATTGCAAGCGCAAAGCACTTCTGAGTCTCAAGCAACAGCCCAACTCGGGAGCTGCAAAACAACATTACAGACAGCTCAAGGCTCAGGTCCTTGAATAAAAAACTCGGGACCTTAAGAACATGTGGTGGATGGAGAAAGCACAGGCGATACAACAACTGGCCGACAGCCACGATATGCGAGGATTCTTCACTGCAGTCAAGGCCATCTACGGTCCCAACCCACTCCTGGCCAAGAACGGGGAAACACTCATCAAGGACACCGAGGCTGTCAGGACCTGATGGAAGGAGCACTTTGAAGATATCCTCAATCAAGGCTCTGCCTTTGACTCGAGTGTTCTCTACTCCATCAGTGACCCATGCCACCAACTCAGTGAAACTCCAAACAGCTTAAGAATAACAAGGCTACGGGTGTGGATGGAATCCCTGCTGAGACGCTAAAATATGGTGGAGCGGCGCTGTTGGCGTGGATACATGGCCTCATCTGGAGGGAGGAGAGCATGCTGGGAGATCTGAGAGATGCAGTGATTGTGACCATTTTTAAAAAGGGGGACGTCCAACTGCGGCAACCACAGAGGAATCGCCGTTATCAGCAACTGGGAAAGTTGTCGCTAGAGTTCTCCTCAATCGTCTTCTCCCTGTGGCTGAGGAGCTCCTCCCAGAATCACAATGCGGATTTTGTCCCCTACGGGGCACAACAGACATGATTTTTGCAGCGCGACAGCTGCAGGAAAAATGCAGGGAGCAGCACCAGCCCTTATACATGGCCTTTTTCGATCTTACAAAGGCCTTTGACACCGTCAACCGTGAGGGTCTATGGAGCGTCCTCCTCCGTTTCGGATGCCCCCAAAAAGTCTGTCAACATCCTTCGCCTGCTTCACGATGACATGCAGGCCGTGATCCTTACCAACGGATCTATTACAGACCCAATCCACGCCCGGACCGGGGTCAAACAGGGCTGCGTTATCGCTCCAACCCTTTTCTCAACCTTCCTCGCCGCCATGCTCCACCTCACAATCAACAAGTTCTCCCTGGAGTGGAACTAAACTACAGAACCAGTGGGAAGCTGTTTAATCTATGCCACCTCCAGGCCAGGTCCAAGATCACCCCAACCTCTGTCGTTGGGGTGCAGTACGCGGATGACGCCGGCGTCTGTGCACATTCTGAGGCTGAACTCCAGGATACAGTCAATGTATTCACTGAGGCATATGAAAGCATTACGCTTAACATCCATAAGACAAAGGTCCTTCACCAGCCTGTCATCACCGCACAGCACTGCCCTCCAATCATCAAGATCCACGGCGCGGCCCTGGACGTGGACTATTTCTCATATCTTGGAAGCCTCTTATCAACAAAGGCAGACATTGATGCGGAGATTCAGCATCGCCTCCAGTGTGCCAGTCAGTCTTTGGCCGTCTGAGGAAAAGAGTGTTTGAAGACCAGGCCCTCAAATACCACCACCAAGGTCTACAGGGCTGTAGTAATACCCGCCCTCCTGTATGGATCTGAGGCATGGACGATGTACAGAAGGCACCTCAAGTCGCTGGAGATATATCACCAACAATGTCTCCACAAGATCCTGCAAATCCCCATGGAGGACAGGCGCAACAACATGAGTTTCCTCGACCAGGCTAACATCCCTATTGAAGCATTGACCACACTCGATCAGCTCCGCTGGGCAGGCCACATAGTACACATGCCAGATACGAGACTCCCTAAGCAAATACTTTATGCGGAGCTCCGTCATGGTAAACGAGCCAAAGGAGGACAGCGGAAACGTTATAAGGACACCCTCAAAGCCTCCCTGGTAAAGTGCGACACCACCACTGACACCTGGGAGACCGGGAGGGCGTTGAGCTCTTCGAGTTTCGACGCAAGGAGCAAGAAGAGGCCAGGCGCAGGCAGCGGAAGGAGTGCGCGACAAACCAGCTCTACTGACCCCTTCCCCCGACAAATATCTGTCCCATCTGTAACAGGGTCTGTGGCTCTTGTATCGGACTGTTTAGCCATCAAAGAACTCACTTTGGGAGTGGAAGCAAGTCCTCCTCGATTCCGAGGGACTGCCTATGATGATGAGTGCCCCAGGGATAGAGAACACGCCTTATACATGGGTCGCAGTGTCCCAGGGATGGAGAACCAATATTTTCTCTGTACCAGAAAGAGAAACTAACACGCTGCTGCTGGCGTAAAGTGTTAACGTTGAGTAACGTGAGCGACTACATCAGTCTGGATCGAGGATCAGTCTTCGCCCAGCACAAGCCTGTACTCACCTGCTGTCACATAGGCAGTTCCAACTGCTCCCACTGGGTGGCACTAGGTATCCTGGCTGATTTAGCCCCCTCCCCGGTCTCGAGGCGCTGAGGCTAACTAAATGCCCCCACCCACCTCTGCCCTAGCCCTGCCCAAGCACACTCAGCTGAAGGGACTGAGGCTGAGCCGTTCCTGGTCGGCACAGCTCATTGGGCAATGTACTTAGTCATCAGACAGCTGTGTTCCCAACCTAATCTTGCAGATATAGTAACGAGCTGCCACCTCCAACCCCCCTCCCCCTCTATCCCTCCTTCTCCCCACTCACCCCCGCCAACCCCACCCACTTACCCCCACGCCCCTCCCCACTCACCCCCAACATCCCCGCCCAACCCGCCGCCCTCATCCCCACCCACTCCGCCCCCTCTCCATTACCTCCTTGCCTCCCTATTTTCTCCCCCCCACTCCTCTCTCCCTTCCCCACGAACCCACCACCCCGCCTTCCCACCCAAAGGAAGCAGGGACTGGAGCCGGTTACTCACAGAGCAGCTTGTTATTCCTACTGTTGAGGGGTTCAGGAACGCGAGGGTCTTTGCTTTTGTCGCTATCCTCAATGGGTCGGAAATGAGCAAGAGTCCGCATAAAGCCTCGGAAATTGACCTGGTCTTCGCTGAGCACATTTAGAAAGAAAAAAATCCAAGGTTCAGTGGCATGAAGCCCAGCCCAGCAGCAGGAATTGTACAGAATAATCACACGCCTTGCAGTGCAGGGCAAGGCAATACCCAGACTCACTGAAAAACCAACAGGCAAGCGACATCAACACGACTGACAGGAATCGCCTGACGCGAGTTAGAGCAGAGCCCACTGTACATGCGCGCTCCTCAGGCCCTTCACATGGTTTGCACATGAACCCAGCACACGGAAGTGTTTGGGCCCTATACATTGGTGCGGGGCAAGTGTGGCATCGTCGGTGCTTGCATGGAAAGGTGCTGGGCAAAGGGGACTAGGTGTTGAGTGTGTGCTGGGGAACTACAGAGGGAAGGGTCCCTTTGGAAAATCATGGTGGGGGGGGAGGAGGAGAGATGATGTGTTTGGTGATGGGATTGACAGATTATGTATCGAATGTGGACGCAGGTGGGGTGAAGGTGACTACCTTATATTTGAGAGCTCCAGTTATGGTCTCTCCCATAAGTGGGAACATCTTCTCTACGTCTACCCTATCGAACCCTCCCCTAAGTTTAAAGGCCTCGATTAGATCGATCCCCCAGCTTATCTGTTTTATTGCGCTCTTGTCTTCAATCTGAATGGAAAGAGAAATGTTTTCCTATCCATAGGGAAGATTAAAACCAGAAATGGATAACTACAAATCAGTATCCTTACAACAAATTGTGTCAATTGTATGGAAATCATTGTGAACGAGAGCGTGCTGAAACCTGCCGTTTGTTAAACAAAGTTGTTATCTGTACAGTGGTGGAATGCTATACTCCTGTTGGCCAGGTTAGAGAAAACCTCACTTGTTAAATTAGTACAACCTCACGCCGTACACAATAGTGAACTTGTTGAAGACAAATGATTCCATGCCAGAATCTACCCTCTCCAATATGTCTGGGCAATCAGTCTTCTGCAGGACTATCACCTGTGCAACAGTACCACAAAAGTTATCAGATCTTTATACATATGCTTAAAACAAAAGAGCAGTTGCCTCTCCACTTTGTGTATCAATTTAAAAAGGTAGCATAGACGTCAGTGAGAAAACGTCATGAACCACTCTCTTGCAATGTAACTCCCTCCCACACAGTGTCATCACCTGGAACCCCAGGTTTTGGGAGCAGATGTTCAAAGATTGAATGAATCATCGTGTCCCTTCTTAAATCCCTCTGCCCCCCCCCCCCCCCCACTTGTTTCCTCACCGGTTAAAAACCTGCTCAAAACACATCTTTCCAACCAAGCGTTTGGTCACCTCTCTCCGCTCCATTCCTTCACCTATTTTATTAATCCCACTTTCCTATGTAAAGTGTCTTGGGATCTTTTCTACAATAAAGGCACTGTATAAACAGAAATTGTTGTTAAACCAGGGATACTCAGGCATGCAATCTATGACCTCCCAGTTAGTCCCCTGCTACAATTTCTTCAGGTCTAAATGTGCTCACAAGGCTTCAGCCATTGGAACCTTTATTTTTATTTACTTTATCGAAACTTTTCATGATTCTCCACTTAACTTTCTTTGCTCCAAGGAGAGCCCCAGTGTCTCCAGTCTATCCATGTAACTGTAGTCCCTCATCGCTGGAACCACTCTCTTCGGTACCTTCTCCAAAGTCTTCACGTCCTTCCTAAAGTATGGTGCCCAGAATTGGGCACAGTACTCCAACTGGGGCCAAACCAGTGTTTTATACAGGTTTACCATATCATCTTGGCTCCATTTATAAAGCCCAGGATCCCATGATTTAGTAACTGCTTTGTTAACCTGTCCTGCAACCTTCAAAGACTTGTGCACTAACTCCCTCAGGTCTCTCTATTCTTGCACCCTCTTTAAAATTGTATCATTTAGCTTGTATTGTCACTCCTCATTCTTCCTACCAAAATACATCACCTCACACTTTTCTGCATTGAAAGTCATCTGCCACGCGTCCACCCATTCCACCAGCTTGTCTGTGTCCTCCTGAAGTCGATCACTATCCGCCTCACTGTTCATTACACTTCCAAGTCTTGTGTCATCTGAAAATTTCAAAATTGTTTCTGTATCCTCAAGTCCAAGTCATTAATGTACGTCAAAAACAGCCGTGGTCCCAGTACTGAACCCCGGGGAACGCCACTGTATACCTTCCTCCAGTCTGAAAAACAGCCATTCACCACAACTCTTTTATATCCCTTAGACAATTTCCCTCAACACTTCAGCCATTGGAATCTTTATTTTTAGTTACTCTATCTAAACCCTTTATGATTCCGATTGCCACTGAACCTTCTCTGCACTAAGGAGAGCCCCAGCTTCTCCTGTCTAATGTTGCGTCAGTGGTTGCGGTTAGGAAGGACTCTTCAGCCACCTGAGAACTCACTTTTAGAGTGGAAGCAACTCATCCGAGGGACTGCCTATGATGATCCCATGGGCTTGAATTTTGCAAACAAGTTCAATATGATACTTCATCCATATAAACATCAACTGCACGGCCCTCTTCCACCCTCTCTGTTACCTCATCAAAAACTCAAGTTAGTCAAACATGATCTGCCCATAACAAATCTGTGCTGGATCATCTTTATTTGTCCATGCTTGTCCAAGTGGCTGTCAATTTTCTCCAGATTATTGTTTCCAAAAGCTCCCCCCACCACCGATGGTAAACTGACTGGTCTGCAATTGCCGGGTTTATCTTTGTCCGCTCTATACATTGCCCACTTGCCCGCCTGCCCAAACCGGACCCAATGCCAAACTTGAAAAGGAGGAAGCACATTCCAAGAGAATGCCTGTCAGGCCACTTTCATCGTCCTCTCTCTCTTTACCACCCCCACCCCCGCCAAAACGGTGGCAAAGGGGGTGACAAGCTCAGATGAGCTATTCTGACGAGAATGTGAGGGAGTAAATGACATGCAGTTGGCTGGACAAGCTGGAGTGAAGCTTTAAAGCCGATAAACTCAGGAGGCTCAGAACCCGGAGTGTGGGCAACACAGCAAGTAAACATTCTATTCAGGGCAGGGGCAGCGACATTGAGCAAAACACTGCACTCGAGGGAAGGGGGATGGATCAATAAATGGAAATAATGGACTGTTGCGAATGAGCGCGTCTGTTACAGAAGGATACAAGAGGCTAACGTTAATGCAAGCACTGTTTCTGATTTAACTGCGGGCCTCTGGATTGTTAGTCCAGTAACATAACCATTACACTACAGGTACAGTAGTGTCGTGGTTATGTTACTGGATTAGTAATCCAAAACCTTGGACTAATAATCCATTAGAGAACACAAGTCTAAATCCCACCACGGCAGATTGAGAATTTCAAAAATCTAGAAATAAAATGCTAGTCGCAGTAAAAGTGAGCATAAAGCTGTCGGATTGTCGTAAAAGCCCAATCGGATCAGTGATGTTCTTTACCTGGTCTGGCCTCCAGTTCTGCACCAATGTGCTCGACACTTAACTGCCCTCTGAAGTGGCTCACCAAGCTACTCGGTTGTATCAAACCGTTACAATGAATTTCAGTTCAAGGCGACGGCTCACCACCATCTTCAAGGGCAACTAGAGATGGGTAATAATAGGTCACCTCACCAGTGACGCCCATAGCCCAAGATTTAATTTAAAATTTATAAAAAAAGGACACTGACAAACTGGTAAACAGTAAATTCAGGACTGATGCCAGAGGAATTATTCACAGAATGTGAGCATTCTCTTGAATGAGATTGGGTTGGGGACTGGAGCTCGAAACTCTGGAGTGATGGGTGATTTTCTGTATCAATGGGAGGATAAGCTGGATGGGTTTGAGCAGCCTTCCTTACCCATCCCACCTTCATGACCCGTCTTCTCATGAGAGGAAAGAACAGGAGGAGGCCACTGAGCCCCACGAGCCTGTTCGGCCATTCAATGAGATCATGGCTGATCTAACTCCATATACCCACCTTTGGCCCATATCCCTTAATACCTTTGGTCAACAAAAAGCTATCCATCTTAAATTTAAAACCAACAATTAATCTAGCATCAATTGCTGTTTGCGGAAGAGAATTCCAAACTTCTTACCACCCTTTGTGTAAAAGCGTTTCCTAATTTCACTCCTGAAAAGTCTGGCTCTAATTTTTAGACTATGCTCCCTCATCCGAGAATTCCCAACCAGCAGAGATAGTTTCTCTATCGGTTCCCCTTAATATCTTGACAACTTCGATCAGATCACCCCATACCTTCTAATTCTGGGGAAAACAACCCTAATTTGTGTACTCTCTCCTCATAACTTAACCCCTGGAGTCCGAGTATCATTCTGGTAAACCTATGCTGCACTCCCTCCAAGGTCAATTTATCCTTCCCATGGTGTGGTGCCCAAAAAGAGGCTCTCTTCATTGGAGATAAATGTCCCAAATCCTCCAGGTCACAGGCCAGTTACCCAACATCTCAAGATGGGTCAGTGACTGGGCTGGAACTCAACATTAGAGGGACTATCAGAACCAAAGCATGACTGACTTTGAGAATAAAAGTGTGGGGCAACACCATGCGTGAAAGATACCTGTGTTAATCACTGAAAGACACCAAGGCTCACTGCTTACCTTTCTGGGAAGAAAGCGTTGATTATCCTGTCTCCCAGAGGGTTAATGGCCAGCTCTGGGATCCGTTGGAAATCTTCACGGCTAAGAGGATAAAGACAGGTTTAAGCGTGCAACAAAATGATGATTTCCCTCCAACAATGACCAAGTGGCTCAAGGACCTGCCTGATGTGGAAACTATTGCGTATGTAAGCACTCTAATAACGACTCCACGTGGTAAGGGTATAGTACTTGAACTGTAGTGACCGTAGTCCTTTATTGCAACTCCTAGAGTGAGGACACCAAGAGGTGAGTTCCCTTTTATACTTGGTTACCTGCAGTGTACAGGTGACCCTTAGGTCTCCAGCAGCAGCACCCTCTGGTGGTACAGGTAGTGTATACAGGGCGAAGGTACATTCAGTGGTCTAGTGTTACCGTACATACATTAACATGCATACATAACAGAAACTGAGGCTCATAGGCAAGAACATACAAGGGTGAGAGAAAGCATCAGCCCATCATGGACCAGCACTCTGTTCGTTCCAGGGTGCAAGCTCGTCCACCCACTATCCAACCATTAGAAATGCTAACTCCTGGAGAGGGGAGGAAAGGAAAGCTGTGAACAATATCATAGAATACTGGAAAACACTTCCTCAACTTCCCCAAAATCAAACAGGCTCCTGGAGACCACGGCTACCCCTTGTAGGGTGCTTGTTTTACACACTCTCTTTGATTCATAGACCTCAGGGATTACAGGAAAAAGGACGATACATACCGCAAAGTTTAGGCTTAACCCAGTGACAGTTTTATTATGCAAAACTAACTAAAAACTACAGAAGTAGACTTCTGAGAATTGACTGAAGACATACAATCACCGTCCAGTTCCTAGCTGCAATTGTGGATTGCAGGTTCATGGTCGTTGGTTCCCTGACCGCTTGTGTCCTCTTCTGGTCAATCTCTTCAGTTCTGATCCTTTCCGTTTGCCTCCGTACTTCGCTTTGCTTCTGGACCTCTCCTCTGAACTGCTTCTAGCTCGTATACTTATATCCATTTTATGAATAATCCCCTGCTGAGCTACGGTTTCCGATAATGTGTTTGGATTGATACGTTGCTTGTGGTGATCCGTTTGACTGACTGCGATGATGTACCTGGATGTCCCCAATTTGCACACGGAGTCTACAGGGCAAAAGATAATTCCTCATCTTAAGATCATAACCCGTTCTCCAAAAATGTACACCTTGTGGGATCCCTTTGTTGTTCTGGTTCCTTGCAGACTTGGAGTCTTGAGAGAGAATTGTTTCTCCCCCTCTGGCCAATCAGTTCAGGGGCTCTTCGGTTAGTACATATCAAATGTATCAGACCTATTGTTGCTATGCATAAAATCAGTCTGGTTCTCAACCGCAGAGATCGTCCTTAATTGGTGATCTCCCTTTGCCCAGTCAATCCCAAAATCCCGTATTAAATCAATTTAATAAATTTTTAGTTTGTGGTCTCTTTCTGTGCCTTCTTGAAAAGTGTTAACCTTACACCCTGATGCATACTTAACCAATCCTCTATGTCACAATATCGACCTTACAGAGCCAGAGAAACATAGAAAATAGGTGCAGGAGTAGGCCATTCGGCCCTTCGAGCCTGCACCGCCATTCAATAAGATCATGGCTGATCATTCCCTCAGTACCCCATTCCTGCTTTCTCACCATACCCCTTGATCCCCCTAGTAGTAAGGATGACATCTAACAACTTTTTGAATATATTTAGTGAATTGGCCTCAACAACTTTCTGTGGTAGAGAATTCCACAGGTTCACCACTCTCTGGGTGAAGAAGTTTCTCCTCATCTCGGTCCTAAATGGCTTACCCCTTATCCTTAGACTGTGACCCCTGGTTCTGGACTTCCCTAATATTGGGAACATTCTTCCTGCATCTAACCTGTCTAAACCCGTCAGAATTTTAAACGTTTCTATGAGATCCCCTCTCATTCTTCTGAACTCCAGTGAATACAAGCCCAGTTGATCCAGTCGTTCTTGATATGTCAGTCCTGCCATCCCAGGAATCAGTCTGGTGAATCTTCACTGCACTCGCTCAATAGCAAGAATGTCCTTCCTCAAGTTAGGAGACCAAAATTGTACACAATACTCCAGGTGTGGCCTCACCAAGGCCCTGTACAACTGTAGTAACACCTCCCTGCCCATGTACTCAAATCCCCTCGCTATGAAGGCCAACATGCCATTTGCTTTCTTAACCGCCTGCTGTACCTGCATGCCAACCTTCAATGACTGATGTACCATGACACCCAGGTCTCGTTGCACCTCCCCTTTTCCTAATCTGTCACCATTCAGATAATAGGCCGTCTGTTTTTACCACCAAAGTGGATAACCTCACATTTATTCACATTATACTTTATCTGCCATACATTTGCCCACTCACCTAACCTATCCAAGTCACTCTGCAGCCTCATAGCATCCTCCTCGCAGCTCACACTGCTACCCAACTTAGTGTCATCCACAAATTTGGAGATACTACATTTAATCCCCTCGTCTAAATCATTAATGTACAATGTAAACAGCTGGGGCCCCGCACAGAACCTTGCGGTACCCCACTAGTCACTGCCTGCCATTCTGAAAAGTACCCATTTATTCCTACTCTTTGCTTCCTGTCTGCCAACCAGTTCTCAATCCACGCCAGCACACTACCCCCAATCCCATGTGCTTTAACTTTGCACATTAATCTCGTGTGGGATCTTGTCTAAAGCCTTCTGAAAGTCCAGGTCCCTGGATCCAAAAAGTTAGTTTGCAGGTGCAGCAGGTAATCAGGAAGGCGAATGGAATGTTGGCCTTCATTGCGAGAGGGATGGAGTACAAAAGCAGGGAGGTCCTGCTGCAATTGTATAGGATATTGGTAAGGCCGCACCTGGAGTACTGCGTGCAGTTTTGGTCACCTTACTTAAGGAAGGATATACTGGCTTTGGAGGGTGTACAGAGACGATTCACTAGGCTGATTCCGGAGATGAGGGGGTTACCTTATGATTATAGATTGAGTAGACTGGGTCTTTACTCATTGGAGTTCAGAAGGATGAGGGGTGATCTTATAGAAACATTTAAAATAATGAAAGGGATAGACAAGATAGAGGCAGAGAGGTTGTTTCCATTGGTCGGGGAGACTAGAACTAGGGGGCACAGCCTCAAAATACAGGGGAGCCAATTTATAACCGAGTTGAGAAGGAATTTCTTCTCCCAGAGGGTTGTGAATCTGTGGAATTCTCTGCCCAAGGAAGCAGTTGAGTCTAGCTCATTGAATGTATTCAAGTCACAGATAGATAGATTTTTAACCAATAAGGGAATTAAGGGTTACGGGGAGCAGGCGGGTAAGTGGAGCTGAGTCCAGGGCCAGATCAGCCATGACCTTATTGAATGGCGGAGCAGGCTCGAGGGGCTAGATGGCCTACTCCTGTTCCTAATTCTTATGTTCTTAGGTCCAAATACACCACATCAACTGGTTCTCCCTTGTCCATTCTACTGGAAACATCCTCAAAAAATTCCAGAAGATTTGTCAAGCATGATTTCTCTTTCACAAATCCATGCTGACTTGGACCTATCATGTCACCTCTTTCCAAATGCGCTGCTATGACATCCTTAATAATTGATTCCATCAGTTTACCCACTACCGATGTCAGGCTGATAATTCCCTGTTTTCTCTCTCCCTCCTTTTTTTAAAAAAGTGGGGTTACATTGGCTACCCTCCACTCCATAGGAACTGATCCAGAGTCTATGGAATGTTGGAAAATGATTGTCAACGCATCCGCTATTTCCAAGGCCACCTCCTTAAGTACTCTGGGATGCAGTCCATCAGGCCCTGGGGATTTATCGGCCTTCAATTCCATCAATTTCCCGACTAATAAGGATTTCCTTCAGTTCCTCCTTCTTACTAGACTCTCTGACCCCTTTTATATCCGGAAAGTTGTTTGTGTCCTCCTTAGTGAATACCGAACCAAAGTACTTGTTCAATTGGTCTGCCATTTCTTTGTTCCCCATTATGACTTCCCCTGATTCTGACTGCAGGGGACCTACGTTTGTCTTTACTAACCTTTTTCTCTTTACATATCTATAGAAGCTTTTGCAGTCCATCTTAATGTTCTCTGCAAGCTTCCTCTCGTACTCTATTTTCCCTGCCCGAATCAAACCCTTTGTCCTCCTCTGCAGAGTTCTAAATTTCTCCCAGTCCCCAGGTTCGCTGCTATTTCTGGCCAATTTGTATGCCACTTCCTTGGCTTTAATACTATCCCTGATTTCCCTTGATAGCTACAGTTGAGTCAGCTTCCCTTTTTTATTTTTACACCAGACAGGAATGTACAATTGTTGTAATTCATCCATGCGGTCTCTAAATGTCTGACATTGCCCATCCACAGTCAACCCCTTAAGTATCATTAGCCAATCTATCCTAGCCAATTCACGCCTCATACCTTCAAAGTTACCCTTCTTTAAGTTCTGGACCATGGTCTCTGAATTAACTGTTTCATTCTCCATCCTAATGTAGAATTCCACCATATTATGGTCACTCTTCCCCAAGGGGCCTCGCACAATGAGATTGCTAATTAATCCTCTCTCATTACACAACACCCAGTCTAAGATGGCCTCCCCCCTAGTTGGTTCCTCGACATATTGGTCTAGAAAACCATCCCCCATCCCTTATGCACTCCAGGAAATCCTCCTCCACCGTATTGCTTCCAGTTTGGTCAGTGATTTTAAAATGCATATTAAAGTCACCCATGATAACTGCTGCACCGAGAGACTATTTCCATCCATTGCGCAAGTCCCAAAGGTCGCAGACTTCATCCCATACTATTTGATGGTCTCGCCTGCCAAAAACTGACCATCACTTTGTTGAAACCAGAATCATCCATGTCTACTGTCTCCTGGGTGAGCCATGTGCAGAGTCATGAATTGTGCATTCACATTCTCTCATCCAAGTCCCCGACCCCAAGCCCTGTCTGTGCTGAGTTAGCTGATCTCAACTTAAGTGGCTGTGCTGGCACTGGACCACTTGTGGGCTAAGGAAGGGAAAAGCCAGCCATGATCCTCACATTGGCGCTCAGTGATACCAGGTCCATGGGTTTGGGCGAGTGGGGAGTCCGGAAAGGCAGGCTAGTTTAAAAATATTCCACACAAAGTTAATATCTTACAATAAATCAGTGATCGTTAGCGATGCAAGCCGTGAGCAGAGAACAATCTTTTCAATGTTAGACAACTGAATAAGCTGCAGTTTAAGCATTGGGAGAGGGCAGAGAATTGACTGGGGGAATCCTGCTCCTTCCTCACCACCAAATGCCAACAGCGACTGCCCCAAGATCACACTGCCAGGGTTCAACACTCCCGTTGGTCCAGGACAGTGCTGCCAGCTCAGGGACTTACATGGGGCTGGATTGACATGCAGATACAGCAAGTGATCAGGAAGGCAAATGGAATGTTGGTCTTTATTGCAAAGGGGATGGAGTATAAAAGTAGGGAAGTCCTGCTACAAGGGTACAGAGCGTTGGCGAGACCACACCTGGAGTACTGCGTAGAGTTTTGGTCTCCTTATTTAAGGTTGGGATACACTTGCATCGGAGGCTGTTCAGAGAAGGTTCATCAGGTTGATTCCCGAGATGAAGGAGTTGTCATATGAAGAAAGGTTGAGCAGGTAGGGTCTGTACTCATTGGAATTTAGAAAAATGAGGTGATCTTATTGAAACGTATGTGATTCTGACGGGGCTTGACAGGGCAGATGCAGAGAGGATGCTTCCCCTTGTGGGGGGGATCTAGAATCAGAATAATGGGTCGCCCATTCAGAACTGAAATGAGGAGGAATTTCTTCTCAGAGGATTGTGAATCTTTGGAATTCTCTGCCCAGAGAGTTGAGGAGGCTGGATCATTGAATATATTTAAGGTGGAGATAGACAGATTTTTGAACAATAAGGGAGTGAAGGGTTATGGGGAGCGGGCAGGGAAGTGGAGCTGAGCCCATGATCAAACCAGCCATGATCATATTGAATGGCAGAGCAGGCTCGAGGGGCCAAATGGCTGACTCCTGCTCCTATTTCTTATGTTCTTATGTTCAGACAGGAATTAAAGCTGCAAAAAGATCACTGGTGCACACATCAGCAGAAGACACAACTCCTTTAACTACAAAGGCACTCGGCCACTTCCAGTGCTGTTGGTGAGCGAAAACAATGTTCACTTCATTTTTGTAAACTTCTTGGAAGGCAATGACAAACTCTCAGGCTCCTGATTAGCAGAGTGTGTGAACACACTCAAAGTTGTTCTTTCACCAGAGTTCCAGCCTGACTTACTTCAAGTGCCCTGTGAAATGATGTCCCCCCTCAAGGGTCCTTCTGTAGTGTGGGTGCCATTGCCTCACTGGCAGAACAGTTGCACAAACAGACAGGAAAGGAATGGGTCTCCACACTGACATACAAAGGTGAGAAAAGGTCTCGAAGACCAAACATTTGCTTTGGATTCCTACTTGGGGTGAATTTTATGCACGCACTACGGTGATTGGTTTGGCTTTGGGGGTGGAGGAGGAGACAGATATCAGCAACAAGCACGCCTAGTCAACAAGAGGAGACAGATACAGATTAAAGCTCCCAACAAGGAGCATTTACCCCAACCTCAGAAACCCAGAGAACGTTACTCCAGTCGGGGCAGCATTGGTACCCGGGGTGAAAGGACAACTTCCCAAGTGAGGCAACACACTGTGCTGACCAGGAGCGTGTAGATCTTTTTAGCTACACATCCTGTTGTGTTTCAAAGAGCAGCCACAGGCATGATGGGCCAAATGGCCTCCTTCTGTGCAGTAGAATGAATTTCTCCTTGCGATTGAAAGAAATGTGATAAATGACCATCAACACGGTCAATGGTATAAGGAAGCAGATGCAAGCTGCCAGTTTAAACAAAAGCTCACGCACAGCGCCTTCAACGTAGAAAATTGTCCCAAGGCACTTCTTAATCAAGACAAAAATCAACACCGAGCCAAAGATATTGAGGGCCGAAGAGGAGCATGGTCAAAGAGGTACGTATTACATAGTATTTACAGCACAGAAACAGGCCATTTGACCCAACAGGTCCATGTTCCAGAGGACCCTCCACCCACCCTTCTTCATCTAACTATCAATATAATCCTTCTATTCCTTTCCGCCTCAACATGGAAAATAGGTGCAGGAGTAGGCCATTCGGCCCTTCGAGCCTGCACCACCATTCAATAAGATCATGGCTGATCATTCCCTCAGTACCCCTTTCCTGCTTTCTCTCCATACCCCTTGATCCACTTAGCCGTAAGGGCCATATCTAACTCCCTCTTGAATATATCCAATGAACTGGCAACAACAACTCTCTGCGGCAGGGAATTCCGCAGTTTAATAACTCTGAGTGAAGAGGTTTCTCCTCATCTCAGTCCTAAATGGCCTACCCCTTATCCTGAGACCGTGTCCCCTGGTTCTGGACTTCCAACATCGGGAACATTCTTCCTGCATCTAACCTGTCCAGTCCCCTCAGAATTTCATACGTTTCTATGAGATCCCCTCTCATCCTTCTAAACTCCAGTGAATAAAGGCCCAGTTGATCCAGTCTCTCCTCATATGACAGCCCAGCCATCCCTGGAATCAGTCTGGTGAACCTTCGCTGCACTCCCTCAATAGCAAGAACGTCCTTCCTCAGAATAGGAGACCAAAACTGAACACACTATTCCAGGTGAGGCCTCACTAAGGCCCTGTACAACTACAATAAGACCTCCCTGCTTCGATATTCAAATCCCCTAGCTATGAAGGCCAACATGCCATTTGCCTTCTTCATCGCCTGCTGTACCTGCATGCCAACCTTCAATGACTGATGAACCATGACACCCAGGTCTCGTTGCACCTCCCCTTTTCCTAATCTGCCGCCATTCAGATAATATTCTGCCTTCGTGTTTTTGCCCCCAAAATGGATAATCTCACAATTATCCACATTATACTGCATCTGCCATGCATTTGCCCACTCACCTAACCTGTCCAAGTCACCCTGCAGCCTCTTAGCGTCCTCCTCACAGCTCACACAGCCACCCAGTTTAGTGTCATCTGCAAACTTGGAGATATTACACTCAATTCCTTCATCCAAATCATTAAATGTATATTGTAAAGCCCTGCGGCACTCCACTAGTCACTGCCTGCCATTCTGAAAAGGACCCGTTTATCCCGACTCTCTGCTTCCTGTCTGCCAACCAGTTCTCTATCCACGTCAGTATATTACCCCCAATACCATGTGCTTTGATTTTGCACACCAATCTCTTGTGTGGGACCTTGTCAAAAGCCTTTTGAAAGTCCAAATACACCACATCCACTGGTTCTCCCTTGTCCACTCTGCTAGTTACATCCTCAAAAAATTCCAGAAGATTCATCAAGCATGATTTCCCTTTCATAAATCCATGCCGACTTGGTCCGATCATGGACCAATAAGGGAATTAAGGGTTATGGGGAGGGGGCGGGTAAGTGGAGCTGAGTCCACGGCCAGATCAGCCATGATCTTGTTGAATGGCGGAGCAGGCTCGAGAGGCGAGATGGCCTACTCCTGTTCCTAATTCTTATGTCCTTATGTCACTGCTTTCCAAATGCGCTGCTATTTCATCCTTAATGAATGATTCCAACATTTTCCCCACTACCGATGTCAGCCTAACCGGTCTATAATTACCTGTTTTCTCTCTCCCTCCTTTTTTAAAAAGTGGTGTTACATTAGCTACCCTCCAGTCCATAGAAACTGATCCAGAGTCAATAGACTGTTGGAAAATGATCACCAATGCATCAACTATTTCAAGGGCCACTTCCTTAAGTACTCTGGGATGCAGACTATCAGGCCCCGGGGATTTATCAGCCTTCAATTCCATCAATTTCCCACCCAATAAAGATATCCTTCAGTTCCTCCTTCTCACTAGACCCACTGTCCCCTAGTACATTCGGAAGGTTATTCTGTCTTCCTTCGTGAAGACAGAACCAAAGTATTTGTTCAATTGGTCTGCCATTTCTTTGTTCCCCATTATAAATTCACCTGAATCCGACTGCAAGGGACCTACATTTGTTTTCACTAATCTTTTTCTCTTCACACATTTATAGAAGCTTTTGCAGTCAGTTTTTATGTTTCCTACAAGCTTCCTCTCGTACTCTATTTTCCCCCTCTTAATTAAACCCTGAGTCCTCCTCTGTTGAATTCTAAATTTCTCCCAGTCCTCAGATTTGTTACTTTTTCTAGCCAATTTATATGCCTCTTCCTTGGCTTTAACACTATCCTTAATTTAGTCACGGTTGAGCCACCTTCCCCGTTTTATTTTTAGTCCAGACAGGGATGTACAATTGCTGAAGTTCATCCATGTGATCTTTAAATGTTTGCCATTGCTTATCCACCGTCAACCCTTTAAGTATCCTTTGCCAGTCTATTCTAGCCAATTCACGCCTCATACCGCCGAAGTTACCTTTCCTTAAGTTCAGGACCCTAGTTTCCGAATTAACTGTGTCACTCTCCATCTTAATAAAGAATTCTACCATATTATGGTCACTCTTCCCCAAGGGGCCTCGCACAACAAGATTGCTAATTAGTCCCTTCTCGTTACACATCACCCAGTCGAGGATGGCCAGCTCTCTAGTTGGTTCCTCGACATATTGGTCGAGGAAACCATCCCTAATACACTCCAGGAAATCCTCCTTCACCGCATTACTACCAGTTTGGTTAGCCCAATCAATATGTAGATTAAAGTCGCCCATGATTACTGCTGTACCTCTATTGCACACATCCCTTATTTCTTGTTTGATGCTGTTCCCAACCTCACTACTACTGTTTGGTGGTCTGTACACAACTCTCACTAGCGTTTTCTGCCCTTTGGTATTCCGCAGCTCCACCCATACCGATTCCACATCATCCAGGCTAATGTCCCTCCTTACTATTGCATTAATTTCCTCTTTAACCAGCAACGACATCCCTCCTCCTTTTCCTCTCTGCCTATCCTTCCTAAATATTGAATACCCCTGGATGTTGAGTTCCCAGCCTTGGTCACCCTGGAGCCATGTCTCCGTGATGCCAATTACATCATATCCTTTAACTGCTGTCTGCGCAGTTAATTCGTCCACCTTATTCCGAATACTCCTCGCATTGAGGCACAGAGCCTTCAGGTTTGTCTTTTTAAACACACTTTGCCCCTTTAGAATTTTGCTGTAATGTGGCCCGTTTTGTTTTTTGCCTTGGGTTTCTCTGCCCTCCACTTTTATTATTCTCCTTTCTATCTTTTGCTTCTGCCTCCATTTTATTTTTCTGTGTCTCCCTGCATTGGTTCCCATCCCCCTGCCATGTTAGTTTAACTTCTCCCCAACAGCACTAGCAAACACTCCCCCTAGGACATTGGTTCCGGTCCTGCCCAGGTGCAGACCGTCCGGTTTGTACTGGTCCCATCTCCCCCAGAACTGGTTCCAATGTCCCAGGAATTTGAATCCCTCCCTTTTGCACCACTCCTCAAGCCACGTATTCACCTGAGCTATCCTGCGATTCCTACTCTGACTAGCACATGGCACTGGCAGCAATCCTGAGATTACTACTTTTGAGGTCCTACTTTGTAATTTAGCATCCAGCTCCCTAAATTCGTCTCGTAGGACCTCATCCCGTTTTTTACCTATATCGTTGGTACCTATGTGCACCACGACAACTGGCTGTTCACCCTCCCTTTTCAGAATGTCCTGCACCCGCTCCGAGACATCCTTGACCCTTGCACCAGGGAGGCAACATACCATCCTGCAGTCTCGGTTGCGGCCGCAGAAATGCCCATCTATTCCCCTTACAATTGAATCCCCTATCACTATCGCTCTCCCACTCTTTTTCCTGCCCTCCTATGCAGCAGTGCCAGCCACGGTGCCATGAACTTGGCTGCTGCTGCCCTCCCCTGATGAGTCATCCCCCTCAACAGTACCCAAAGCAGTGCATCTGTTTTGCAGGGGTATGACCGCCGGGGACCCATGCACTACCTTTCTTGCTCTTCCTGTTGGTCACCCATTTACTATCTGGCTGTGTGCCCTTTACCTGCGGTGAGACCAACTCACTAAACGTGCTATTCACGTCATTCTCAGCATCATGCATGCACCAGAATGAATCCACCCGCAGCTCTAGTGCCGCAATGCGATCTGTCAGGAGCTGGAGGCGGATACACTTCCCGCACACGTAGTCGTCAGGGACACCAGAAGCGTCCCTGACTTCCCACGTAGTACAGGAGGAGCATAACACGTGTCTGAGCTCTCCTGCCATGACTTAACCCCTAGATTAACTTAATTTGGCAACAAGTGTTTATCTAGCTTTCCCATAAGAGGTGAAGAGGCTGAAAGAATTCCAAGCATGTCAGCTGTGGCTCAGTGGGTAGCACTCTTGCCTCTGAGTCAGAAGGTTGTGGGTTCAAGTCCCACTCCAGAGACTTGAGCATATAATCCAGGCTGACACTCCCAGTGCAGTGCTGAGGGAGTGCTGCACTGTCGGAGGTGCTGTCTTTTGGATGAGACATTAAACCCCCGTCTGCTCTCTCAGGTGGATGTAAAAGATCCCATGGCACTATTGGAAAAACAGGGGAGTTCGCCCCAGTGTCCTGGCTAATATATTTTCCTCAACCAACATCACTAAAACAGATCATTTAGTCAAAATCATATTGCTGTTTGTGGGACTTGCTGTATACAAGTTGGCTGCCGTGATTCCTACATTATAACAGCGACTGCACTTCAAAAGTACTTCTTGACTGTAAGGCGTTTTGGGACATCGAGGTGTGAAAAGTGCTCCTCTTTTACTCTGTCTAAAGAGACAGCTGAAGGCACGGCCACCAATGGTGGGGTGAAGGGAGAGGGTCTTCACAAAGCAAACGGACGAGGCTGGTTATTGGTTTATGCAGAATCTCGATGGGACATGAACTTTTCACACACCACATGAGCAGCAGTTTGAAGGAAGCTGTCTGACCTTGGCCTCACTGTGGAGGGGACTTGGTAGGAGCTGGTTTAAGCCGGGCGGAACCTGCAAGTACAATAAATGCTTTTATCTTGTAACCAGAGCTGTGCCCAACGGGAAGTAATCTTTGAAAACATGTTCAGAATGTGCCGGAGGCAAACCATGAATCAACATGCTGTCACAGGTCACTTAGTGGAGTCATCATATTTACAAGTGAGTGAGTTACCACCACCCTCCTCCTCATAGCTTCCAAGACACAGAGTGGCACCATCGGGTATTAATAAGTTACACAATAAAGTTTCTCCCTCCCACGTCAGCAAGTCCGTCACAGATCCTCTTTGTACAAAGGAACATGACATGCAATCAGTCTCGCATGGGACATGGACTCACCCGCACACCTGCTCCAGGTACTGACAGCTCAAACCTATGTGGTTCCAGACTTTATCCGTTAAGTTTGCTGATTACACCCAAGGCGAGAATAAAAGTGGTATAATTGGCATCAGCTCCACGTGTGAGGGGGGAAAATCGGCTTGGGTTCTAATTCTATCTAGTGGCTACTGTGATGGATGTCAGGCCTGGACTTCACTGTGATGCCCACTGTTGTTAAATAGCCTGCCAATGCAGTTGAGGCTCACACGTGAAGAACGATCGCTTGTGCAAGGTACGCGAGAGCCTCTATTACTGTATTCGCAGTACCTCAGTCGGCATCACGGCGAGGTCCAGTGCTCGCACAACCTGTATCTGTGGGCTGTGGCACAGTATCGAGCAGCAACAGGAAAGGGAGAGTGGGAGGGAGACCTTTCCTCAAACATGTGCATTCAAAGTTCCCATCATACCAAGCATTGGGTAATGGCCATTTTATATCCACCACAAAATAGCCAGAAAGTTGCCCGAGCATAGAGGTGCCTGGGGATGGGTGGGACAGAACAAAGCACAGTCCTACTGTACACAATGCAACAAAGAACCAGGAAAGGAGGTAGAGCCTAAACTGAATGAAGGGACACAGAGATGGGGTAAGGTAGAGACACGTAAATACTAAAGCAGAGGCAACACTGAACTTGTACAATACAGTAGGCTGCAGTTGGTATTGTGTACAAACTAATCCCACTGTCCCACTCTCTACCCATAACCCTGTATTAATCCCAAACAAATCCAACTGCCCCTCTCTCTCCCCCCATAGCCCTGTACCCATCCTAAACTAATCCCACTGGCCCTCTCTCTCCCCACAGCCCTGTACCCATCCTAAACTAATCCCACTGGCCCTCTCTCTCCCCACAGCCCTGCACCCATCCCAAACTAATCCCACCGCCTCTCTCTCCACATAGCCCTGTACCCATCCCAAACTAATCCCACTGCCCCTCTCTCTCCCCATAGCCCTGTACCCATCCCAAACTAATCCCACTGCCCCTCTCTCTCCCCATAGCCCTGTACCCATCCCAAACTAATCCCACTGCCTCTCTCCCCATAGCCCTGTACCCATCCCAAACTAATCCCACCGCCTCTCTCTCCACATAGCCCTGTATCCATCCCAAACTTATCCCACTGCCCCACTCTCTCCCCATAGCCCTGTATTAGTACTCTGGGATGCAGACTATCAGACCCTAGGGATTTATCGGCCTTCAATCCCATCAATTTCCCTAACACAATTTGCTGACTATTAAGGATTTCCTTCAGTTCCTCCTTCTCGCTAGACCCTCGTTCCCCAAGTATTTCCGGAAGGTTATTTGTGGCTTCCTTAGTGAAAACAGAACCAAAGTTTTTGTTCAATTGGTCTGCCATTTCTTTGTTCCCCATTATCACTTCACCTAATTCTGACTGCAAGGGACCTACATTTGTCTTCACTAATCTTTTTCTCTTCACGTATCTGTAGACGCTTTTGCAGTCAGTTTTTATGTTCCCTGCAAGCTTACTCTCATATTCTATTTCCCCCCTCCTAATTAAACCCTTTTGTCCTCCTCTGCTGAATTCTAAATTTCTCCCAGTCCTCAGATTTGCTGCTTTTTTGGCCAATTTATATGCCTCTTCCTTGGAATTAACACTATCCCTAATTTCCCTTGTTAGCCACGGTTGAGCCACCTTCCCCGTTTTATTTTTACGCCAGACAGGGATGTACAATTGTTGAAGTTCATCCATGTGATCTTTAAATGTCTGCCATTGCCTATCCACCATCAACCCTTTAAGTATCATTCGCCAGTCTATCCTAACCAATTCATGTCTCATACCGTCGAAGTTATCTTTCTTTAAGTTCAGGACCCTAGTCTCTGTATTAACTGTGTCACTCTCCATCTTAATGAAGAATTCTACCATATTATGGTCACTCTTCCCCAAGAGACCCCGCACAACAAGATTGCAGTCGGATTCAGGTGAAATTATAATGGGGAACAAAGAAATGGCAGACCAACTGAACCAATACTTCGGTTCTGTCTTCACGAAGGAAGACTCAAATAACCTTCCGAAGGTACAAAGGGACAGTGGGTCCAGTGAGAAGGGGGAACTGAAGGATATCCTTAGTAGGCCGGAAATTGTATTAGGGAAATTAATTGGATTGAAGGCCGATAAATCCCCGGGGCCTGATAGTCTGCATCTCAGAGTGCTCAAGGAAGAGGCCCTAGAAATAGTGGATGCATTGGTGGTCATTTTCCAACAATCCATCGACTCTGGATCAGTTCCCATGGACTGGAGGGTAGCTAATGTAACACCACTTTTTTTTTTTAAAAAAAGGAGGGAGAGAAAACGGGTAATTATAGACCGGTTAGCTTGACATCGGTGATGGGGAAGATGTTGGAATTGATCATGAAGGACGAAATAGCAGCGCATTTGGAAAGCAGTGACAGGATTGGATCAAGTCAGCATGGATTTATGAAAGGGAAATCATGCTTGACGAATCTTCTGGAATTTTTTGAGGATGTAACTAGTAGAGTGGACAAGGGAGAACCAGTGGATGTGGAGTATTTGAACTTTCAGAAGGCTTTTGACAAGGTTCCACACAAGAGATTGGTGTGCAAAGTCAAAGCACATGGTATTGGGGGTAATATACTGACGTGGATAGGGAACTGGTTGGCAGACAGGAAGCAGAGAGTCGGGATAAACGGATCCTTTTCAGAATGGCAGGCAGTGACTAGTGGACTGCCGCAGGGCTCAGTGCTGGGACCCTAGCTCTTTACAATATACATTAACGATTTGGATGAAGGAATTGAATGTAATATCTCCAAGTTTGCAGATGACACTAAACTGGGTGGCGGTGTGAGCTGTGAGGAGGACGCTAAGAGGCTGCAGGGTGACTTGGACAAGTTAGGTGAGTGGGCAAATGCATGGCAGATGCAGTATAATGTGGATAAATGTGAGATTATCCATTTTGGGGGCAAAAACACGAAGGCAGAATATTATCTGAATGGCAGATTAGGAAAAGGGGAGGTGCAACGAGACCTGGGTGTCATGGTTCATCAGTCAAAGTGGGCACGCAGGTAGAGCAGGCGGTGAAGAAGGCAAATGGTATGTTGGCCTTCATAGCTAGGGGATTTGAATATCGAAGCAGGGAGGTCTTACTGCAGTTGTACAGGGCCTTAGTGAGGCCTCACCTGGAATATTGTGTTCAGTTTTGGTCTCCTAGTCTGAGGAAGGACATTCTTGCTATTGAGGGAGTGCAGTGAAGGTTCACCAGACTGATTCCCGGGATGGCAGGACTGGCATATGAAGAAAGACTGGATCGACTAGGCTTATACTTACTGGAATTTAGAAGAATGAGAGGGGATCTCATAGAAACATTTAAAATTATGACGAGATTGGACAGGTTAGATGCAGGAAGAATGTTCCCGATGTTGGGGAAGTCCAGAACCAGGGGACATAGTCTTAGGATAAGGGATAGGCCATTTAGGACTGAGATGAGGAGAAACTCTTTCACCCAGAGAGTTCTTAACCTGTGGAATTCTCTGCCGCAGAGAGTTGTTGATGCTAGTTCACTGGATATATTGAAGAGGGAGTTAGATTTGGCTCTTACAGTGAAGGGGATCAAGGGGTATGGAGAGAAAGCAGGAAAGGGGTACTGAAGGAATGATCAGCCATGATCTTATTGAATGGTGGTGCAGGTTCGAAGGGCCGAATGGCCTACTCCTGCACCTATTTTTATATGTTTCTATCCCCTCTCATTACACAATACCCAGTCTAGGATGGCCAGCTCTCGAGTTGATTCCTCGACATATTGGTCGAGAAAACCATCCCTAATACACTCCAGGAAATCCTCCTCCACTGTATTGCTACCAGTTTGGTTAGCCCAATCTATATGTAGATTAAAGTCACCCATGCTAACTGCTGTACCTTTATTGCACGCATCCCTAATTTCCTGTTTGATGCCATCCCCAACCTCACTACTACTGTTTGGTGGCCTGTACATAACTCCCACTAGCGTTTTCTGTCTTTTGGTGTTCCGCACCTCTACCCATACAGATTCCACCTCATCCCCGCTAATCTCCTCTTTAACCAGCAACGCTACTCCACCTCCTTTTCCTTTCTGTCTATCCTTCCTGAATATTGAATACCCCTGGATGTTGAGTTCCCAGCCTTGGTCACCCTGGAGCCATGTCTCCATAATGCCAATTACATCATATCTGTTTACCGCTATCTGCGCAGTTAATTCATCCACCTTATTCCGAATGCTTTTCGCATTGAGACACAGAGCCTTCAGGCTTGTTTTTTTAAAAAACACTCTTTGTCCTTTTAGAATTATGCTGTAATGTGGCCCTTTTGGATTATTGTCTTTGATTTTTCTACCCTCCACTTTTACTTTTCTCCTTTCTACCTTTTGCTTGTAACTAGTAGAGTGGATAAGGGAGAACCAGTGGATGTGGTGTATTTGGACTTTCAAAAGGTTTTTGACAAGGTCCCACACAAGAGATTAGTGTACAAAATTAAGGCAACTGGTATTGGGGGTAATGTATTGATATGGATAGAGAACTGGTTGGATAGGAAGCAAAAAGTGGGAATAAACGGGTCCTTTTCAGAATGGCAGGCAGTAACTACTGGGGTGTCGCAAGGTTCAGTGCTGGGACCCCAGCTATTTATAATATACATTAATGATTTAGACAAAGGAATTGAATGTAATATCTCCAAGTTTTCAGATGACACTAAGCTGGGTGGCGGTGTGAGCTGTGAGGAGGATGCCAAGAGGCTGCAGGGTGACTTGGACAGGTTGGGTGAATGGGCAAATGCATGGAAGATGCACTATAATGTGGATAAACGTGAGGTTATCCACTTTGGTGGCAAAAACAGGAAGGCAGATTATCTGATTGGTGACAGATTAGGAAAAGGGGAGGTGCAACGAGACCTGGATGTCATGGTACATCAGTCATTGAAAGTGGGCATGCAGGTACATCAGGCGGTGAAGGCGGCAATGGTATGTTGGCCTTCATAGCTAGGGGATTTGAGTATAGGAGCAGGGAGGTCTTACTGCAGTTGTACAGGGCCTTGGTGAGACCTCACCTTGAATATTGTGTGCAGTTTTGGTCTCCTAATCCGAGAAAGGGCGTGCTTGCTATTGAGGGAGTGCAACGAAGGTTCACCAAATTAATTCCCGGGATGGCAGGACAGACATATGAAGAAAGACTGGATCGACTAGGCTTATACTCACTGGAATTTAGAAGAATGAGAGGGGGTCTCATAGAAACATTTAAAATTATGACGAGATTGGACAGGTTAGATGCAGGAAGAATGTTCCCGATTTTGGGGAAGTCCAGAACCAAGGGACATAGTCTTAGGATAAGGGGTAGGCCATTTAGGAGTGAGATGAGGAGAAACTCTTTCACCCAGAGTGGTGAACCTGTGGAATTCTCTACCACAGAAAATTGTTGAGTCCAGTTCGTTGGATATATTCAAGAGGGAGTTAGATGTGGCCTTTACGGCTAAAGGGAACAGGGGGTATGGAGAAAAGGCAGGGTTGGGGTACTGAAGTTGTATGATCAGTCACGATCTTATTGAATGGCGGTGCAGGCTTGAAGGGCCGAATGGCCTACTCCTGCACCTACTTTCTATGTTTCTATCAATCTCACTGCTGTACTCTCTCCATAGCTCTATCTTTAATGGCTTCAATCATTTATCTTGTTTTCCCTTAACAAATGCAAGTGCTTCCTGTAGCAAGACAATCCCCAACACTTGCGTACACATTTCTAGCCCCTCTTTTTGCTCTGGGAGGATTTTAAATCGATGACCCCTTCTCATCGACTCAGCCAGAGTGAATAGCCTTTCCCTATTCATGAACTCTGCATCATTATAAAAACATCCATTAAATCCCCTTAGCATTTTGTGCTCCAGTGGAAATAGTTCCTGTAGCTTACGTCTCTCCTCAGCTTTAATTTCTCACCCTTGGCCCCTCGAAATGAGGGCTTAGTCATGGAGAGACTTGAAAATGAACGTTTTGACTGGAGCTGGGAGGTTAATGGGTAACCTGGTGTATTCCTTTGGCTGGCAGAAGGGTAGAAGTCATCCATTCAGGATCACACAAGAATTGCTGTGCTTGAGACAAGAATGCTTCATCAAATTATAATTGTTTTGCACCTTCAATGGTATGTAACGCTTCAAAATGAGTTTTCTGAAATTAAATGAGCAATAATATAGTTTCATCTGAAATGAAAACCTTGTTTTCATAACAGTTGATGTAATTCACGTACCCAACCTATTAATCAGGTTCAAGCAATAGATGTTGACAAATCAATGTATGCACCACAAGCCATTAAATTATCCATTTACAGGCTGAGCGTCTAAAATCCGGACATCGCGCTGATCTGTGGAGGGGCTGTCCAGAATCCGGAAAAATTTCCAAAATCCGGACATTAGTAAAAATAAACTGATTACCACTGCGAGTTGGGCCGAGGGGGTGGGGGGAAACTGTCATTACAGGTTGAAAGACTTTTGGGACGGTTGAACGAGGTAGTATCGGCAATAAGGGGGCTCACCCAGGCTGTCCATAATGCGAGAAGCGCTTTCCACTCTGCATCAAATCAAGGTTTGATCCTGAGGCTGAGGTTGACTACAAAGAGCCCGGGCATTCCACTATGGCACATTTTGGCTGTGTCCCTGTTGTAGCCTAGCATCAAGAAATGCTGTGCCGGAAAAGAAAGATTACACCTGGGGGTACAGGGGGCAAGGAAGTAGAAGTCTGCAACTACGGGCACGCGCGCGGTAGCCACATCTACTGGGGCAGGATTGGTGCAGAGGGCTAAGGAAGAGGATAGAGTAACTGTTGTTTTTTGGTTGCTTAAATGATTGTAAAGTTTGCCATGGTTTTGAATAATGTTTTTAAAGTTATGAAGGTTTAAAGATAAGTAAAGTCAAGCTGTGCTGTACAAATATTTAATAAACATTTTCATTTTGGACTTTTAACCTGACTCCTACATTAATAAATATTGCATGATAACCAGACTCAACATGTAAAATGGCCTCACCGCTACTGGTTGAAATGGTACAGGGGCAGGTTCCAGTACTAAGGTGTTCATGGATCCCGCCTTGCTCTGGGTCACTGATGAATGCAACGAAGGACCATGGTGCATATATCAGTGACCTTCAACCAGCCTGGATCCATCAACAACTCAGTCTTATTGTCCACCTAAGCACTCCAACACGCCATTAAAACATACAAGATTTGTGGTAGGAATACTTAATAAACATAAGGTTATGTCCACCCTAGCATTCCAACATTGCTTTGAAATAGAAAAGATTTGTGGTGGTAACATTTAATATAAATTATTTATTTTCCAACTAAGCACTCCAATGCTCCATAAAAACATAAAAGATTTGTGGTGGGATTATTTTTTTTTCCAATGTAATGTTGCACCTTTAATAGAGATCGCTGCTGCTTGCCTCTGAGCCTGGAGTGTCTTGCACTGTGCTTTGTGTGCAGACCTTGAGCCTGGGCTAGCAGTGGGCCGTGTGGGAGGGGGGCCTTGGGCCTGGGCTAGTAGTGGGCTGTGTGGGAGGGGGGCCTTGGGCCTGGGCTAGTAGTGGGCCGTGTGGGAGGGGGACCTTGGGCCTGGGCTAGTAGTGGGCCGTGTGGGAGGGGGACTCTGGGCCTGGGCTAGCAGTGGGCCGTGTGGGAGGGGGACCTTGGGCCTGGGCCAGCAGTGGCTGCATTCGATATCCAGGAGAGTGGGGAGAAGGCTGCACTAGATACAAGACTTGGATTGGTATGCTGATTCTTCATTTTTGGATGTTTATAAAGGTTTCCCTCAACTATTTGGAGTATTTTGGGCCGTGAGGACATCGACGGTAAGTATTTTTTTCCCCCATCATTCTTTTTTCATCGCAGGAGCATCAATATGGGTAAGTTTATAATTATTTTTTATTTTCTACCTGCTTATAGCTAAAATTAGATTTTTAAATTACCTTAAAGTTGAATTGTAAGCTAAATGGAAGTCCCTTCGGCCAAGGATAGCAGCGGGCTGGCACGAATTCTCTAACGGCAGGTAAGGGTTTTTCCTACAGTGCTTCTGGGGTCTCTGCGCCGTTTTTAAACATTTTGTTGGTGGGGAAAGTTTGCCGTATGCATAGAAATGGCACAGAACCTTCTTTTACAGGTACACCAGCGCTAGAACGTTTGGCGCCAAGTAGTAGACGCCGGCGCCCCGACATTGAAGAATCTTTGGACTGAGCTTTGGCGCCAAAAAATTCACTGGGTGCCGAAAAAACGGTGCCCAGTGTTGGGCAAAATTGGAGCCACAGAACTGTTAATTTGGCCAAGATTAGAATGCTTGGAAACTAGGCCATCGACATGTCCTGAAAAGGATTACAGGATTGTGTTTACTACATACAGGCAGGATGCAGTACCCAGAGACAGTCGGCTGGGCTGTGTCAGCAGGACTGGCTTTTGGAGGCTACATAGGCCGAGGAACTGAAGAGAAGTTTGGTCGCATTTGAATCGAGTACAATCCGAATATGGTATGGTGTTCAACAACAGATTTGAAGGAAAACATAGAAAACAGCCCAATGTGCAAGGGTTTTCAGGAGAGCCACACGCGATATCGGAGCAAGACAGTTCAGGAGAGGAACCACCTTATTCTCCCAAAACAGCACTTGATCAATCCTTCGGCCTTGAGTTGCACTCACGAGAAAAAAGTTGTAAAAGACTTTCTGTCTAGTGTCTACTGTCGTGTCTGCATATCAAATTAAATTCTTTAAAATTAGAAAGTGTCTTGCTTGATCCTTGGCCTTTTGTATGTTAAATGAGAGAGGAGAAATGTACGCAAACTAAACAGTTCCTCCCCTTCTCCAACTGTGGCAACACTAGACGGCCTTCCTTCAGCCCCTCCCAGCATTCCAATCCTCGAGCGCTCCTACCAGTGAATCAATAAAACATGCTGGCAGAAGACAGTGCAGCCAGTGTGCACCTCACGCACTAGAATCTTGCTCACTATGACTGTAGCGACCCCAACAATACTTGGGCACCAGTGTCCGCTGGTAACAGGAAGAGCATTGTATGAATCGGCTGTTCCCAGGGGATTGTATTTCCTTACCTGAGGGTGCCATTCTCGCCCTTATCGAGGCTGGTGAATCGGCTATACAGGCGGGTGATCTGGCTATGAGAGACTGTTGAAGGAAAAACAATGAGAAATCAGATGGAGCTGGGGATGAGCAGGTTAGAATGCTGTCCTTCCCACCTCAGTGACAGGGCACCTGCTGACTGCCCCGTATCAAACCAGCCTCAATCACGCTCCACTGCACATGGACCAACACAAGGCAGCCCCCACACGCAGCCCCGCAAACACACACTCACTCTCCCCACCACACCCCCCCCACAAAACCTCTCTCTCCCGCCACCACCCCACACACCCTCACCCCCTCTACCCACCCACACATACACACCCTCTCCCCACCCACCCCACACACACACCCTCTCCCCACCCCCCCCCACACACACACACACACCCACTCCCCCACCCACACACACGCTCTCTTCCCCCCCCCCCCCACACGCATTCGCTCTCCACCCCCCCACACGCACTCTGTCTCCCTCCCCACACGCGCTCGGTCTCCCTCCCACACGCGCTCGCTCTCCACCCCCCCATACGCACACGCTCTGCCCTTCCACCCCCCCACACGCGCTCGCTCCCCCTCGCTTGCCCCCCCTCCACACGCGCTCGCCCCCCCCCTCCACACGCGCTCGCCCCCCCCTCCACACGCGCTCACCCCCCTCCACACGCGCTCGCTTCCCCCCCTCCACACGCGCTCGCTTCCCCCCCTCCACCCCCCCGCCCAATCTCTCTCTTCCCCCCTCGCCTCGCCCTCTCTCCCCCACTGCCCCCTCTCGGTCTCTCTCCCACCGCCCTCTCGCGCGCGCACTGGCGCACTCGCCCCCTCCCCCCCCCTCTCTCTCTTCCTCTCCCCTTCACACACACACACACACACTCTCTCTCTCTCTCCCCCTTCACACACACACTCTCTCTCTCTCTCTCTCTCTCTCGCCCCCCCTTCACACACACTCTCTCTCTCTCTCTCTCCCCCCCTTCACACACACACACTCTCTCTCTCTCTCCTTCACACACACTCTCTCTCTCTCTCTCTCTCTCTCTCGCCCCCCCCTTCACACACACTCTCTCTCTCTCTCTCTCTCCCCCCCTTCACACACACACACTCTCTCTCCTTCACACACACTCTCTCTCTCTCTCTCTCTCTCTCCCCCTACACACACACACTCTCTCTCTCCCCCCCTACACACACACACACACTCTCTCTCTCTCTCTCTCTCTCTTCCCCCCCTACACACACACACTCTCTCTCTCTCTCCCCCCCCTACACACACACACTCTCTCTCTCTCTCTCTCTCTCTCTCTCTCCCCCCCTAC